>NW_022436959.1:308921-425078 GCF_009761245.1 Sapajus apella
CCCAGGCTGGAGTGCAATGGTGCAGTCTCGGCTCACTGCAACCTCTGCCACTCGGGTTCAAGCAATTCTCCTGTCTCAGACTCCCAAGAAGCTGGGATCACAGGCACCTGCCACCACACCCAGGTAATTTTTGTATTTTTTTTAGTAGAGCCAGGGTTTCACCATGTTGTCCAGGCTGGTCTTGAACTCCTGACCTCAGGTGATCTGCCTGCTTTGGCCTCCCAAAGTTCTGGGATTACAGGCGTGAGCCACTGTGCCTAGTCAATGTTTTGCAAACCAATGCTTCAGAGCAATTTAAAAAAATCATAAGCATTATATATGATTCTCAAAAGCATCTTGCATAAAACTGGGCACCTTTATTTTGAAGTAGTTTCATACTATGTCATCTTTTTCAGCTTTTTTTCCTATTATTCGAATTAGCCTATTCTTTTTTCTGTTTTTTCTTGAGTCAATTTTAGCAATTTTTTATTTTCCTAGGCTATCATAATTTTAGTTGGTTTTTAAAACAATTTAAAATAATTTAATATGCTTTTCTTTTCCATACCTGTCTGATTATATATGTCTATATATAGAGATACAAACAGCTAGAGATATCTTTAAGGAAAATGGGAAAACAGATGTCTAAAATTTACTTAGCTTGAACACAAAGAGAATGTAAACGGTTAGAGCTATCTTTAAGGGAAATACCAGAAGAGAGGTTTCACATTTATTTCGCTCCAACACAAAGAAAAACAGAGTCAATTTTTTGAAGTCCACATAAAAGATGATAGTTTTGAAAGCTGTTAGTTGATAAAAACCAAGATTCTTGAATAATTTTTGAAAATCAAAAGGCAAAGATTTGAAAGATAAAGGTATAAAGTTAGCCTACAAATAAAAAATTAAGAGTGTGGTTTTCCAGGGAGTCAATAGAATGATGGAGAACCTGACAAGAATGGAGGTCAGAGTGACCTTCTGCATGGCTCAGAGGGATCACACAGAGAAAAGCAGAGATCATACTTGGAAAGAACTCAATCTCTGCCCTAAAGAAGACCATTATGGCTGGCTGAAGGCCAGTTGACAAGAGCCAAGCCATGCTGAAGGCTGTCCGTTATGTTCAGTGTAGTGCTGCATGCCGTCCTGCCAAAGACAATGGTTAGTGTTCCTTTTCATTGTCCGCCGTGAAGGTCTTCCTCTGATCGCTGCTTACACCTCACCCCATGAGCAACGTCACCCATGTACACATCCTGATGTTTCAGTCAGCCTATTTAAACTCTACTATAGATATTTTTCAATAACCCAGCACTTTTTAAGGCCCATAAAAGAAAGGGTAGAACTGTGGACACCCGAAGGGACTGGGTAGTGCAGAAGGAACCAGCAGCTCAACTTGGGTGGTTTCAGAAAAAAACAAAACAAAAAACAGTTCAAAATTTCACTTTGAACCAGGACAGCGGAAACAGCCACCGCTGCACCATTAGTATCGTATTTTTAGCAGAATCTATTTCCCTCCGGCTTCAGCTTTTCTTAGTGGAAAATTGCAACCACTCATTAACTGATCTCCCTGAAACTGTTCTATCCACCCTCCAGTCTTTTCTGTACATTGCTTGCAACAATTATCTTCCAAAAAATCCAACGTGGTCATGTTGCTACTCTGGATATTTTTATCACCCTGTTGTTACATACAAGGGGAAGGCCAAACTCAGCAGCATTAACTGCACTGCCCTTCAAAACCCTGTCCCAGTCAAAATTTTAGCCTTATCCTATGCTGCTGCTGTGTTTAAACTTATATGTTATCCATTCCAAACAGGGCAGAGCTTTTTCATGCAATCGAATGTTCACTTACTGGTTCTTCCTCCTAGATTATCATGAACTTGGTTCTCTGTCTGGCAAACTCCTTCTCATCTCACTCGCCTCTGAGGACCCCACAAAAAATGATTTGCTTTCTCTCGCATTTACCAACGTGCTTCATTCAGACTCATCTAAAGGTATCTGCCAGGTTCTTTATCATTATTTGCCATGTCTCTCACCACTGGACTGGCAGCTCCTCGAGAGCAGTGACTTTCTTCCACTTGCTCCTAGGAGCCACCCTATAGATGTTTGTTGATTAACTTAGTCCACAATGAGTGACACAGCTGACTAATATAAAACTAAAGTGACCTTTGTTCACATGACAAACTATATTATTTTGTTGTTATTGCTCTGATCCAGCTGTTTTTATGTACCTAAAAGTTTATTTTATTTGTTAATCATGCATCATTTGTCTAGATTTGGCCAATCATTCCAGGCTGACAAGGTAGTTTTCTTTATCATCTTTTCAAAATTTTGAGTCTGTTATCCAAGGATTAGCGCTGTCTCTTTCAGCTGCATCTTCAGCAACGTTTATTATTGTGCCATCAATGTCCTCATCCGAGTTATAAATAACAGTTCTGGACAGAGAGTTTTACGTGACATTTATCTTGTCTTCTCTAGGATTGTACTTTTTCTTCTTGTTTTTTAACTGTATTGTGAACTCCTTAAGACAGGCATCATGGATCTCTCATGTTTACATATTTTTAACTTTCTTGATTTTAATAAATACTACAGAATATCCTAATGTCCCCCAATGGTGATGGTAGAAAGCTGATTCTGAAATCAGATGACCTAGGATCAGATCACATTTCCCCACCTGGGGATCAGCTTAGACAAGTTCTTCAAACCCTTCAAGCTATTGATATAATATTTTCTCATGTACAAAATGTGGAAAATAGTAGTACCTACATCATAGAATTGTCTTGAGAGAATAAAACAGAGAATGTATGTAGAATATTTAATGCTATGCTTAATACAGAGTAAATGTTTCATATAACAATAGAGATTAATGGAAATATCAATGTCATCAAATGTGCTAATTCATTAATCGGTGTCTACTTTGCTAGGCTACTATTACAAAATACCACAGTCTGGATGGCTTCAGCAACATATTTTCTCACAATTCTGGAAGCCAGATGTCCAAGATCAAGGTGTTGGCAAGGTTGGTTTTGTTTTGAGGCCTTTATTCTTGGATAGTAGATGGGCATCTTCTTGCATCTTCATGTGGTCTTTCCTCTGTACCTGTCTGTGTCCTAGTCTCCTCTATTTATAAGGGCACCAGTTTTATTCAATTAGAGCCCACCCCAATGAACTCCGCTAACCTTATTTATCTCTTTAAAGACCCAATCTTGAAATACAGTCACATTCTTAGGCACTGAGGTTTAATATACCAAACATGATTTTTTTGGGATGGAACACAATTCAGGCTATGACAATCCGTAATAGATATCACACCCATTATAAGGAACATCTAAGTTGCCATGACCAAGTATATAATCCATAACAACAACTCCCTGGCCCTTCTTTTTTGTTCGTTTGTTTTTGGAGACGGGGTCTCGCTCTATTACTCAGGCTAGAGTGCAGTGGCAAGATCTTGGCTCACTGCAGCCATGATCTCCTGGGCTCAAGCGGTCCTCCTGCCTCAGCCTCCAGAGTATCTGGGACTACAGGTGTGTGCCACCACACCAAGCTAATTTTTCTTGTGCGTGTATTTTTTGTAGAGACAGAGTTTACTCATGTTACCTAGGTTGGTCTCAAACTCCTGGTCTCAAACAATGCACTGGCTCTGGCCTCCCAAAGTGCTGGGACTACAAGTGTGGGCCACTCTGCTTGGCCACTTGCCTTTCTTTTAAGAAGATTATGTGTACCCAGCTTCTGTAATTTGGCTGGCAGTGCTTCCAGTGGAAGGGATAAATACTCATGCCCTATTGCCGTCAGGCTCAGCCATGTGGCTTGATTTGGTCCTTGCAAAGTGGATGTGTGTGCACACTCTACTACCAAGCAGAAGTTTTAAGAGCCATTGGTTGTTTTCTTTAGCTATCTTACTGTTTTCCATCTGCCACAAGGACCGTATATCTCAAATAAGGGCTGCTTCTTCAGCCTAGTCCCCAGAATGAGCCCTTCTCAACTTTCAATGAGACCAATTGGGCAGAGCTGCCTAGATGAGAAGCTGCTGTTAATGTACACAGTCACGTGACAAATACGTGATTTTGCTTAAGTTGCTGGGATTTGTTGGGATTATTACTGCACCAAAGCTGCCTAATATGATAACCAACAATATATTATCCACAGATGCATATATAGCTTATTCTTTTCCTTATTAATAGAAGGCATAGAAACCTGCTATGCCATTGATAAGGTAATTCTGATAAACCCACACTGCAAAAAGAGGAGCAGAGTATCAAAAACTTCATGAGGGATCAAAGACTTACTTATTGGACATTGGACAGTCTTAGTACTTTTCTCATTTATATTATATGTAAGAACATGGCAGCTTCCATCATGCGTAAATTTTCTCTCGAATATAAAGGAATTCACAGCTTTTGCAGCTAGAATGACAGCTTTTGCAGCCCTGCTTTCCCTGTTCTATAGAGAAGTTTTCTTCTGCTCTTGGAGAATCACAATAGATACAGAAAATAGGAACTGTCTGCCCTCACTTGGCAAACACAAAGACTCTCTAACGCAGCAGCACTTCACTCATACCAGGATCCAATTTACTAAAACACACGCTAAGTTCACAACCCAATTAAGAACCATCCTTCAACTTTCTCTTATTTTCTGGTTTCTGAGTGAAGGTGACAACCAAGCCAAAATGTAAGGAATGAGCAGGATTTGGGCTGGTCAGACAGGAGAAGAACATTTAAGGCAGATGGTGCAGTTTAAACAAAGGCACGAAGTGTGTTGAATATAAGCAGTTGAGGGTGGTTGGTGCAGAGGGTGGAGGTGTGGCTACAGACAGGATTGAAAACGTAGCTGGGGGACCATCCTTGAAGGCCAGTGTCCTTGATTCTACACCAGAGCACAACTCAAGAAACAATGGGTAAACACTCTTGAGTTTTATGAATCATAAATATGTATGTTTCTACCTGGTTTAAAAATGACTTCTCCATAATAAATACATCATTTTGCACAGCAGTTAAGAACACAGGTATTTTCAACAGGCAGCTCAATTCCATACTATAACTTCACCAGGGGTGTGCCCTATTGAACCTGGGTACATTGGTTAATCTGCCTGAGGCTCAGCTGTCACTTCTGAATAATGGTGTTAATAGTGATCATCATCCTTGTATAATGAGGATCATTGGCTATAAAGGTGCTTGTAAATTCTTGGCAAAATATCAGAGTCAAAAGTAAAAGCTCCAGAAATGGTGCTTTCTGAAACTGTTGTTGTCACCATTGTTCAGAAATGAAAGGTTATTCATATGCCCCTATGAGGTTTGACCACTTACACCCCTTTGTCGTGCTCCGACATTCTGAATACTGCTTCTTATCTGTTCTAAAAGGTGCTTAAGACAAAGCCAGTAAGAGACATGACCATTCCTTGATTGATGTGGACTAAATGGAAGGCCACAGTTACGCCTCTCAGTGCCTTTCTCAGCTCAAACAGAGCTAAGCTCACACAGTTCAAAGCCAGCCTGACTTTACATGGTGACCACCTAGATACGACCATGGAGCAGGGAAGAAAGAATGTTCCTGGCGACTCCTCTTCTGGAGACTTCCTGGGAAATCAGTCCTCCTGGCCACTATCAAGGCTTGGGGGTAACTTGGATTGAAAACTGTGGCGATACATTAGTAGGCAACTTTCCTCCATGAAAATATTATTTTCCTTTCCTTTATTGAATTACTGGCTTTATTATTTTGAGATTTATTTGAGAGAAGAAATTTCTGCCTTCCTTAAATTAAAACCTGTGGTTAGGCAGTGGTTCTTTTCTACGTATGCTGTTTGGTAGGGTTTTGAAAAAAGGAGGGGATGAAGGAAAAGAAAATGATGAGGATAAAACCACCATGGCTTATTTCTTCTTAAATATTTTCTAGTTTTCTGGACAGTAAACTTTGGCATTTGTTTTGCACTATTTCCCCAAAATCTAACCAGAGAAGCTACTTCTCTTATCAATTAAATAATAAAACATGATGACCTAGTTTATGATATGGAATATCAATTGGATTGTCCTAGCTGCTTTTTATTGATGACGGGTTGAGCATTTCCCTTAAATAACAGATTTCTATTGGGTAATACTGATTATTCTAGATAATGTTGTTTTAAATAAAAGAATTACAGCAATCACTTCTCTTTCTCTCCCCTGCCTGTCTCCTCCATTTTCCTCTCTCACTGTCTCTTCTTCTTTCCTTCTGTCCTCTTTATTGAATTCTTTTGCTTATCTACCATTCATTAATTTAGTCTACATTACTAGCACTTAAAGAAGTTGGGGAACAGAACAGGGAATACTTGGAAAGAATCATAATGCAGAAAGATACAGCAGCCCCTCATCAATCATAAAGGTCAGATTTCTCAAAACACTCAAGGGAAAAAAATTAAGCACTTAAAAGCATAAATCAGATGGGTGTTTTGAACTAACATGCAGGCCTTTTAAACTGCATATTTTTATTACTTACAATAACCCAAATAGAATGTCCTCTGCTTTTCCTGTTTTCAAACTTCAAGTTCATGACTACCTCTAACTGGGTTCATTGAGTTTCCAGAGACACAGACTGGTCTGAATGTTGGTGAGGAGAGTGAGAAAAAAAAAATTTTAATAACTGGCTAGCTTGGTTTTGCTTATTAGGCAAATACATTTACATACGTCTCTGCCTAATTCTTAGGGTATAGCATGACATTGATGACAGGTGGGGAATTTTCCTGTTCATCGCTCAAGCTCCTACCTCAAATACCTACCTTGCCAGGCTGTCTGTGAGGATTAAATAAACTATGCCTGTGAAAGTAAATCATGCAGTGTTTAGCAAATACTCATTTGCATCTGTGTCTCCCTGCCTCTTTCCTTCCCTTTCTCTTTCTTTCTGTATCCTTCCTCTTTATCTTCCACAGTAGATACAGTAGATACCTAAGGAGTGTTCCTACCTGCGAATCAGACACACCAAGACTTTCACTGCAGTCCAATTTTCACACGTTGCCACAGTGACCTTCAAGTGCATTAATCTGTCGGTTTCCTTTCCTGCCATCTCAGCTGGAGGGATTCTCTGTGTCCACACGGATGTAAGCAGAGGGTGATTGAAGCCCTGAGTCAGGGTGCCTTGGGAAAGATGAGTGGAAACCAAAGCATGTGTTTTATATATCAGGAGAGCACACAAGGGCAGACTATCTGTCAACTGTTTCCAGTGATGAGTAGGGAGGCCTTGCTGTTAGCACCCCACCAGTCACTGTTCACGCCTCCTCAGAGGTGACTTATTACCCCTCTGCCCTGTAGCAAATTTATCTTAATAGCTAAAATGATACCAGTTTGGGAACATCCTCTCAAAAGCAGTTACCCATAGGGTTACAAAACAGGGCTTGAGCAGACGATATACATATTCATGTAATCAAAATTGACCAAAAGTGCATTATTTATTTTGTAAGCAGATGAAAAAAGGCAACTGCACCCCAGGAAAAATGTTTTGGAGGTATCTATAAGAGGGCGGTAGCTGAAACCGTGCCACAGGGTGAGATCACTCAGGAAGAGAGTGGAAAGCAATATTTAAGGAGCAGACAGAGAAAAATGAGATTGAAAAAGCTTAGCCAGAGTAATGGGAATATACCCAGACTAAAGTGGTATCCCTGAAAAATCAAGGCTAAAAAGGTCAAATGGCAGAGGGCTAGCAGGCTAAGAGTATAGATTGACATGCAGGTTGAGAAAGATGGAAAAGCCTTTCAATGGTATCCCATTTCTCTTAGGATAGGTTCCTACATTTCTCACAATACCCAAATGCCCTTCAACCTCATCTAACATTGTTCTCACTCTCCCACTTCCAAGTCTCTGTTCCAATACCACTGGCTTTCTTTTAGTTTCCCCAATGGGCCATGTTCCTCCTATCACACAGCCTTTGTACAGGCTATTCCTGTGCCTGGAATACTCTTCCCTTTAGATGCACTTTAATTCATTTTTCCAGACTCTTATGAAGCATCGTTTCCTCAATAAAGTTTTCCCTGGCCAACCCAGGTCAAGTCAAATTCTTTAGTTTTATAGAATCATGCTTCTACCCCAGCACTATTCTCAATTTATAATTATGCATACATACGTGTTTTTTGGTAAACATGTCTCAGCCACTGGATGGTAAACTTCATTAGAGTGAGACTTGAGAAATTCTTAGCATAGCAGGGTTTTAACTAAACAGCAATGGTTACCAACTGGAATAAAGTTTGATGTAGAAAGATACTTCCTGTACTTTCTTCCCATTAGTACATGCCTAAACAATCCCATCATAATTGCCCTGGTGTTTCTCCATGATTTGGCAGGCAAGACATACTATGGCCCATCTCAGAGCTACAAGCTTGCTGGTTAGGTTGGTATAGGATAAGCCATAAGGTAGATTTTACAGTCACTAGTTCTTAGACTTTGGAAGGGCCACAGACCCTTTTAAGAATCTGATGAAAGCTGAATTCTTTTATGAATTGAATTGTTTCCCCTCAAAAGAAATGTTGGATTTCAAACCCCAGTGCCTATCAATGTGACCTTACTTGGAAATGGAATCTTCTCAGATGATCAAGTTAAATGTGGTCATTTTGGGTGAGATCTAATCCAAAATAACTGATATCTTTATATAAGGGGGAAATTTGGACACAAAGACTAAATTTGAATGCAAGGAGACAGCTATCTATAAGCCATGGATGCCTGACGCTATCAGAAGCTAGGAGAGAAGCCTGGAATAGTTGCTTCCTCATGGCCCTCAGAAGGAACCAGCCCTGCTCATGCCTTGATTTCAGACTTACAGCCCCCAGAACTGTGTGGCAATATATTTCTGCTGTTTAAGCCACTCAGTTGGTGATACTTTGTTAAAGCAGCCCCAGGAAGCTAACAGAGGTACATTCTCTAGAAATAAGATTCCTTGAAAGCATACCCAACTTTGTGTGTAATTTCCAGGTGTTTACAGATCCACTGATGACCAGGTTAATCATTTTATAGTATCAGAGATGCTATAAAATTCCTAAGCCAAAATCCACTAAGATAAAGGCAAAGGAAAGAAGAAAATAGGCATCAGCAACTATTTGTCACATGTTTGGCCCTTACCTAGGCACCTGGCATATATTACTTCACTAAATTCTCATAACCACTCTGTGAAATAAATGAAAATAGAGACCCGGAGAGATCGAACATCATGCAGTAGTGCACACATTTAGAGAGTGACAGTGTTGGGAGTAGGGCCTGAGTTTTCTTTTACCCCGAAACGAGTGCTTTTTCCATTCTTGCCCTTCCTCTGAGCATGAGTGACCTGTGAGAGCCAAAGCACATGATATGTGGCTTCCTGGGCTGTGAGGTTACAGTTAGACCAGGGTTATGTATGTGTCAGTGGCTTCAAGAGAAATTGGAGAAGAGTTTCTTTTTACAGTTAAGAAGGAAAAAAAGACCCTTCCTTTTGACTGCTCTGCATTATTTTTTGGCACTATTATAACTTCTTTGGAACTCTCTAAGGATTTTGGTATATAAGAATTTTTGTTCTTGCCAGGAAAGTATGGAGACAACAAAGTCTTAAGTCAAATTTATAAGTCAAATTGATGATGCCAATTATCAGCAAGAACTTTAGGATTTTCAGAGTCAGAGGTGGGACAGTGAGGGAAATGAGACAGCAAAGCAAAAGGAATTTGAGTTTTCATTCATCCAAATATGCTTATTGATTACTCATTTGGAGGCAGGCTCCATGCTTTGTGGACAAAGCCTGGCCACATAGAGCCTGTGTCTAGTGGGGAGACCAACAGTTCCATCAGTCAATACAATAAAGTAAAATTATGATAAGCGAAGAACAATGTACTATATAGCAGATTATATGAGTAACTACCCATTTCTTGTTGGGGAGAACACTGGATCTAAGTTTATCCTGAAGTCTGAATAATGGTTTCCTGGACAGGGCGATAGGAAAGAGGTGGTTCCAGGCAGAGAAAACACATGCAGAAGTCCTGAGGTGACAGAACATAATACACTTGACGACATGAGCATAATTCACCATAGACTAATGCAGAATGAGAATGGAGAAAAAATAATAGTAATTATAGCAGAGAGATACACAGGGGCTGGATTCTGCAGGGTCTTGCCTGCAGCTGTAGCGGAGACTGAGTTTTCTTCAGAGAGCAGGGGGATGCCGTTAAAGACTTGCACTGTCCTGGAGAGAGGGCTACTGGTTGTGGGAATCAGGCAAGTCATTGAATCCTAATTATTAGGATCCTTGATTATACATGGATGAAAAATTGGGTTCAAAAACATCTATAGATTGGACCAGAATTTCACAGGGGTCCTTTGATTCGAAGCCTGTGGCTTCCCAGTATTCCGTTGCAGTTCAGCAGCATGGCTTTAAGCCCACAGCTCAGCCTAGTGGTTAGAGCCTGACCAGCGTGAATCCCAGCTGTATCACTTCCTGGCTGACACTGGACATGCTACTTAATCTCTCTGTGCTTCAGATTTCTCAACTACAAAATGAATAATAAAATAAGGACTGTTATAAATTAAATGAATTAATACCTGTCAAATACTTAGGATAGTGCCTTGTGATTTGTAAGTGCTATAATCAAGTTAGCCATTATTATTACTTTAACTGGAAAGGGCACCAAAGCCCCAACTTCATCAGGGGAAAGTAGGATATTGCCCAACGGCTGGGATAAAAGTAAATATATATATATAACCACATAAGTACATACAAAAGAAGGAGACAAAGAACATTCAATACCCAACCTCAACAGCTTTTTCCAAGAAAACTTCCCTAAAAAAAAAAAGAGAAAAAAAAGAAAAAGAAAAGAAAACCTCGAGGCTGATACATGAGAAATGTTGGCTTTTAAAAATTTTCCCAAGCAGAGCTAATTCCTTTATTTGCATCTCTCACACTCTGCTTCTCTTTCCCCACAAATTCAATAAGAACCAGAATGAACTGAATAATACCATCCTGTTCCCATGATTGTCATTATTATTGGCATCCAGGAATAAAGCCCATCCAGGGACTCTTAGAGGAGCTTTACCATCATGAAAATCTTCAACCTCAAAGTTTATCCTCAGCTGCAACTGGGATAATGGAAAGATAGGGATTTAGTGACATTCCTTAACTGGGCCATGTACCAAACTTAAATTGTAGCTGTGGCTACAGCCTCACAACTTTCTATGGATTCTCTCTTATCAGGGTATGTTTGATTTATGAATTCAGTTCAGAAGCAAATCTCTACTGATCCTTTACTTGTGCAAATAACTATGGGAAATTTTAAAAAATGTTTAAGAGGGGAATTTGCCCTTTAGGAAAGAAAGCCTAACTGGAAAAGCAAGGGCTGGTCTCACATCAAAAAGGGCAAGTGACTGTCAGAGTGTGGCTAGGCTATTGGAATGGCACCAAAATCTCTGTCACACACTGGCTGACATGTACTTGAAATCATTCAATCGTAGTTTCATGTTTTTAATTCAAATTTTTGGCCTTCTGAAAAACCAAGTGACTACTTGTTCCGCTCACCTTAGAAATACTTTCCTCTGAGCCAGTGGTTCTCCACCAGCATTGGCATCACCTGGGAGCTGATTAGAAAGGTGACTTATCAGGCCTTTCCCCAGGTCTACTGAATCTGAAACTCTGGGAGCAGGGGACCAACAAACTCTTTTATCAGCTCTCTCAGGTGATTTCAAGTCATGCTGCAGTTTGAGATCCACCTTTCTAGGAATTTTACTCTAATCCACCATTCAAAATTGGACTAAAGGCTTGTGAAGGACCACAGTGTAGTTTTGCCCAAACATGTGCATTCTGAAGGAGTGAGAATCCAATCTATGGACCTCTGATGGTGTTTGGCTCTGTGTCCCCACCAAAATCTCATCTCAAATTGTAATCCCCATGTGGAGGGACCCAGCGGGAGGTAACTGGATTATGGGAGTTGTTTCCTCCAGGCTGTTCTCATGGTAGTGAGTGAGTTCTCATGAGAGCTGATAGTTTTCTAAGAGGAACTTCCCCTTTTGCTCACCCACACTCTCTCCTGCCATCTTGTGAAGAAGGTGCCTTCTTCCCCTTCTGCCATGAGTGTGTTTCCTGAGGCCTTCCTAGCCATACGTCAATTAAACCTCTTTTCTTTATAAATTACCTAGTCTCTGGTAGTATCTTTATAGCAGTGTGAGAACAGACTAATACAACCCCAAAGTTTCAATATCCCATCAGGTTAAATTAATATCCTTGGATAGAAGATTAAAAATGGATGGATAAAAGATTGCTCCAACTCTAAAAGATAAAGTAAGGAAGGGCCAGTTTATGAAGTGACGCTTCATAAAAGTAATGTGAAGGTGATTCCAAGAAATGGCCAAATGATTCATTAAAACTTACATGTTCTACAGCGCACATCTGGACTGTAAGAATTTAGCTGGAATTATGTTTAAAGTTGCTGATACCTAAATGCCCATTTCAATAACTGGGTGGTGGGAGTGGGCAGATGATGGCATAAGAAATTTCATAAGGCTTTCAATTTGTGTCATCAAAATGCTTTCCAGAAATGTGTCAAAGAATAGGCCTGCCACATAAGGGTGATATAATGGACTGTGGGGATTTGGCAGATGGGAAGGCTGGGAGTGGGGGGAAGGATAAAAGACTGTATATTGGGTATGGTGTACACTGCTTGGGCGATAGGTGCACTAAAATCTCTGTAATCACCGCTAAGGAACTGATCCATGTAACCAAAAACCACCTATACCTGCAAAACAATTGCAATTTCTTTAAAAAAAAAAAAAAAGTAAATAATAGGTTCGCCATGGCATATGAGAGTACATATCATCAACCTTTTTATATCTTTGGGCATCATAAATTTTTAAATATTTATAAATCCTAGAAGTGAAAATGGCATTATTTAGTATTTAACTTGCATTTTTTTTTATTACTACTGAAGTTGGACATTTAAAAATGCATATTAGCTTTTTGTCTTCTTTTATAAATGTCTCTTTGTATCTTTTATCTATTTTTAATAAGCTATATTTGAATTTCTTAGTAAAATGTCATGTTATATAGAAAATATGACTTTTCTCCAGCTGTAAGTTTTATTTCACTTTAGTATTATTATTATATTTGAGACAGAGCCTCACTCTGTCACCCAGACTGGAGTGCAGTGGTGCGATCTCGGCTTACTGAAGCCTCGCCTCCCAGGTTCAAGTGATTCTCCTGCCTTACCCGCCTGAGTATCTGGGATTCCAGCCATTCTCCACCATACCCAGCTAATTTTTGTATTTTTAGTAGAGACGGGGTTTCACCTTGTTGGCCAGCCTGGTCTCAAATTCCTGATCTCAAGTGATCCACCCACCTCGGCCTCACAAGGTATTGGGATTACAGGTATGAACCACTGTGCCTGGCCGTAAGTTGTGTTATTATTATTATTTATTTTTTGAGACGGAGTCTTGCTCTGTCTCCCAGGCTGGAGTACAGTGGCATGATCTCCATTCAATGCAACCTCTGCCTCCAGGGTTCAAGTGATTCTCCTGCCTCAGCCTCCTGAGTAGCTGGGATTACTACTAAAAATACAAAAATACCACCATGCCTGGCTAATTTTTGTATTTTTAGTAGAGATGGAGTTTCACCATGTTGGTCAGGTTGGCCTCAAACTCCTGACCTCAAGTGATCCACCCACCTTGGCCTCCCAAAGTACTGGGATTACAGGTATGAGCCACCATGCTTGGTCCATAAGTTGTATTTTAATCTCTTTTATTTTTATATGTACATATACATATATACAGCTTTATATTGTCAGTTTTTTTTTTTCTGTGTGATTTCATTCAAAGCTTTTTATTTTCTTTACATTTTTTCAATCCAAGATTAGGATATGTTTGCCTATTTCTTAGTTTAGCAGCCTTAAAAAATTATTGAGTGGTTTTATATTGTTTTTACATCTAGCTCTTTAATATCTTACAGCTTATTTCAGTACATGGTATGAGTAAGTTTCCAGCTGGACTTGGTTTCCAAATAAATATATAATTTTCTCAATACGTTTTGTTAAGAAAATCCATGCTTTACATGGCCTTAGAATGCTTTGCTATGAAATGTTAAATTCATGTTTCTTTTTCAAGGCCATTGTGCTCAGTGGTTTATCTGTGAAATCTCAAGCCCATGTAGCTTTTTATGAACACTTTGTTTTGTGCCTAGCAACTCACAGGGAGCATCCACAACTGTGTTTCCTTTTATTTTTCTAGTCTCAAATGTTTCTTTTTCTAGTGAACTTGGAAATTATTTTATTAAATTGCAAAGTAAATCTTTTTGGGATTGGAATTAGATATTTTAACCCTATGTTAAGTTAAAAATCATATTTTTCATATATATCAAACATATATACATATATAAATTATATAAAATATTTAAATAGATTTAAAAATGGTTAAAAATCATTATTGCTGTGTATTTATAAAGTGTACATTTTTTTAAAATAGAGGTTTCACAATCTTGTAAGGATTATTCCTGACAGTTTGTTTTCCTAATGCTGGTATAAGTATACGTTTTGTTTTGGTTTTATTTCTAATTATTTCTGCTATTAGAAAGCTGTTGATTTTTAAAATATTTATCTTTGAGTTTTTTTCTATTTAAGCAGATGCTCAAGTAAGTAACAAGATGCTAGTCTTCCCAGAGGACAGACAGACATATTCAGTTTCATGAGTAGAGTGGGCTAGAGATGGCGGATCCACTGTTTGAAAACTGCATGCCCAGTGAGACTTCCTTCGCAGTCCGTGGAAGGACGAGATACATGCAGGAGGTAGTGGTAGAGCCAAGTCTCCTTTAGTTCCTCTCAGTAAAAGCAGGGGGTGGCTGGTGGCTCTCTAAACTTTGTCCTTGGCTTTAAGCCATGAAAAAAGGAAACACTCTGCTTGATATCCTACTACATAGCATCACAGACAGACACAAACATGCTTATATACACCTTTTTCATAATTAAAAGAATTTTTTTTGATAGTTCTAATAGAATGGGCACACACATTAGTCCACTAGACACTAGATTGAGAGGTTTCCTCCTGTCGCTGTTACCTCGTTCTCTGGAGATTATGTAAATTTAATCATGGCCAAAATTCATCTGGATTTCCTCAACTCTTCCTTCCTCCCTCACTTTCCATAGCTAATCCCTCAACAAGTCCACTTACTGCTTCCAAACATACCCTGACCCTGGTGCCTTTTCCCCACTCCCCTGCAGCCTCCCCTGTGCGAGCCACATGGTCTCTCTCCAAAGCGGCTGCACTCCTGCTCACCGGCCCTCTCGCCTTCTCTCTCACACCCCTACCATCCATTTCCACACAGCAGACAGGAGGATCTTATAAAATATAAACCAGATTTTGTGACTCATCACTGAAAATCTTTCAACGACTTCCCATGGGCCTTAGAATGAAGTTTAGACTCATGGCTGCGGCCACCCCGGCATGTGAGGTCTGCCCCCACCCCCTTGTCTTTTTTGCCTCATCTGGATCCACTCTCCTTGAAAGTCTCAGCCACCAAGCTTGGCCTGTACAGTTCCTCAAACAAGATGAACTCTTTACAGCCCCAGCGTTTGCCTTAACTGTTCCCTCTACCTAGAACGTGACCTACTGGATCTTCTCCTGGCCAGCTTCTTCCTGACATTGGAACCTCAAGTTAAAGGGCACCTTCTCAGAGGCCTTCCTCAACCATCCCCATCATAAGGAGCTATTTATTCACTCTCTTCCCTCACCCTCTTTCCCTTCTCTGGGTACTTATTATCACTCTCTGGCTTTTTAAATTCTCTGTGTGTCATCTCTCTTCTTCTGAGCAGAATGCAGGCTCCCTGAGGGCAAGACGTTGTCCTTGACTCTATCCTCAGTGCGTAGAAGAGAGTCTTGCATGTAGGAGGGCCTCAGTAATGCTCAATGGATGAATGGATTTTTGGTCATTTCGAGCAAGCGATACTTCTTCAGCCTGAAAACTGCAATCCTCAGATCTTTTTCTCTCTTTTGGGGATTTAATTAACTGTTCACCATTGGCCCCATTGCCTGTCCTATTTCACTCTTTGTTGCTGCTAGAATTTATACTATCTGACATTGATTCAGGAAAAGAGGTGCTGTTGAACAGGAGTGAGATGAAAATTGAGGATAAAGGGGTGGCTTCAGCAGTCCCCAGTATAACTCTCTCAGTAAAAGAGATGACTGCTGGCTTTCTGATTGATGGGCCAGACTTTTGGCAGAAGTGGTAACAATGGGCAGAAACATTTCCCTACCTTACTCCTGCTTGCCATGGCACCTTTCAAAGCCTGGAAATGGAATGGTCATGACCTTGCTGAGCTGTGACCCTTGGTGGCCATTTAGTGATAATTCTTGCGTAGGTTGGTAAGCTGCTGATGGATACTTCTTGTTTTCAGTGTCAAAAAGTAACATTGTAGATTGTGACTTTATACCCTTGTTTGTGCTTAAATGGAAGTGTGACCATGAAGTTTGAGGAAAGTTAAGGTATCACCACAGCATAAAAGCCCACAGGTATTGCTGGCAATCCAACAAAGGTGATATTGAAAGTTTTATTTTCAGCTCATATCATTCAAACTCAGCATTAGAAAAATGTGTTTTAATGTATTCCCCAGTCTTTTCCTCACTCAGTCAACATGAATTCTGTAAGTAATGCACAAATAGCATGCACCCAGTAAATAAAATCATAGTTGAAAATTGTTATCAATTATTGTCCCAAGTCAAGGGCATTTGATATGGAGTTCTGTCTTCTAATCTATGAGATGGGCATAATAATAATAATATCTAATTCAACAGAATTACAATAATAATTAGTATCTAAATAATAATAGTATCTAATTCTGTTGAGGTTGAATAAAATCATCAGTATAAAACACTGGAGAGAATCTGACACAAAACAAGTGCTCATTGATGTAAATTAAGTTTGAGACTATTTTTATTTTCTCTATCTTTAAAATGTCATATGCAAAATGTCAGGTCTCATAAGAGAAATATTTATTAAGGATAAGTTGCTGGGGTTTTTTTTAAACTACATGTATATTATACTTGACATTGCTTGAGGATGGCTAGAGGTGGGTGCATGTTTCTGCACATGAATCTGAGCAATGAGTATCAGACAGAGATACCTTAGCGAATGGTTCAGCTGATGGGTCCAGCAGAGCCCATTAAAGGCCACTACCTTGGTAGGCCTCCAGGACCCCACTCCAATCTATAGCAGATTCATATAGTCATACAGGTTTGACTTTGTTGGTCCATGGAGGATTGGTCAGGATCTTAGGAAAAGAAGCCAGAGGTAGAAGACATCTAATATTTTGAGTGCTTATTGCTTGCAAAGCTGTGTGCTATTCATGCTCTAAATACCATTTCACTTAACCCTAACAATTCCCACACACCACTTTTTTTGTTTACTCATTTGTTTGTGAGAAGTGGAGGAAACAGGCTCATAGACTGTTCAAATGACCTGTCCAAGGTAACACAGTGTTAATAAGGGACTGAATCAGCATTTGAACTCAGGTAAGTATGTTTTCAAATCCTCATCCTTTCCACTATACTTCACAGCCTCCCTGAAAGACTGACATGCACTAAGGAATTTAACTCAGGAGGCTGGGAAATAAACCAGAAAGACAATGCATTATTTCTCAATGATGTTTTGAACATTTCCAGTGAGTGAAATACTTAAATCTGCTATTTTGGATATTCAGTTATGATTTAACAAATTGCTTGAGAAGTAAAATTTCTAATCAGAAGTAAATTTACCTATTCCAGAGGGATCATTCTGAGTTTACTGGATTCTGCTTGACCAATAGGCCTGGCCAAATCTCTCTGTTTCGGGTGTTCCTCTCATGCAGGTTGGCTACTGCTCTGACCAGCCAAGGTCTGTGGAAGGCAGCATTGGTCACCAAAGCACAAACTTCCTTCCTTGTCCTTGCTCCTTTTCCCCTGTTACTGGCAGGTCTACTCTGTGTGCCCTTTGGCTGAACTGGGAGTGGGAAGATCTGCTTGTGTTGGGACTTGCAGTAGAGTGGACAGAACTAGTAATTTGGCCTGCTCTGGCCTGCGGCTACTTTGGCCTCCACTTCCTCCAGCTGGTCTAGCCTGATTGACCAGAGGTCCACAGAAGTGCTTGGGGCCAGAGCTCCAGCTAAGTAATGGCGATGATTTGCTTTGCTTGGTCTCCTGACCTTGCTTCGTTGTGGAACCCTAACAGGGAGAGTGAAGTGAAATATTACTAAATCTCAGGCAAAATAACAACACATGACTTTAATCTCATAACTGTCCCCAACATTCTGTATATGACTGCCAGATTCCATATTTTTCTCTCCGGGACACAGTTAGATAAACACTGCCAAATCCTTGGTTTTAGATTCCCTAACTAAGCTCCATGTAAACCAACTACTTTCTGCGAAAACACTTCATCTTCAGACAAAATGACAACATTCCAGTGTTCTTTTACATCAGCCCGATTCTGATTAAACTTTGATGAGACTGCATTTCAATGGCAATCTTGCTTTCATTAGACTTCATGATTTCTCCAGTTTTTTTAGCCCCAAACTTGAAGACCTTCTCTTTCTGTGGTATTTATCTCTAAATAGCTAATTATCCATTTATTAGGTATTGGTCCTATATTTTCAATCACAGAGTTTAATCTTATTTCCAAGTTTGGGGAACCTAAATCTAGCCTATTTATGTCTGACTTCGTTAAATTGATTTGCCAATGATCACTCTTCTAGAGACACATGAATGCATCTAAATGGAAAATTTATTAACAAACTTATTCTTGAACAGACTGGTTGTGCTGAATGATTACATATGGCAGGAGTCTAGGGAAAATTTTTATCTATCTCCATTCCAGGAACATCTACGGCAAATTCCATAATAGCCTCTCATTCTTGTATTATCTGAGCTATTTGAATTATCTCAATAAAGCTATTTCCTCTTTCTTGACTCAGGAAATACAGAGTCATGACTGAACAGGGAAGGAAGAGGTTTAGAAAGAATAAGATGGACTTGAAAGTTTTCAAAATCACTTGATAACCCATTATTATCCAAGGACTACCCACATATATAATATACTTTCCATAGAAAGTAAAATTGAAAAAGTCCTTTGAGGTTCAATACACTTGAATACATCATAATACTGAATTTTAGTTGTTATGAGCAGACAAAATAAAACTCATTTTAAATGTATTGAACCAAAAAAGCAGAGAAATTATTCCCTGAACCAGGAGGCTTCCTATTTAAGCCTACTTTGCTTTCTAACTGAAAGGCAACATCTACTATGAGGTGCATGGACATGGGCATAATTCTAAACTTCTGATAGGACGAGCCAATGGTTCATGGTTCAGGAAAGAATGTTTAGTCTGGAAATGCTGTAATTTAGAGGAACTTAAAGGGGAGGAATCTCAACTGAAAATCTCTAAAGTGCTGCTTCAGTGTGGCTTGTGCTGTTCTCAGGTTTATTTACCAATATGCATCAACCGCCCTTTGGACTGAGAATTTATGGTGATAAATGTTTTCTCCTCCTCCTCTACATTCTTCTTTTTTTCCTCTTCCATTCCTCCTCCTTCTCTTTCTTTTTTTCTTCTTTCTCTTTTCTCCTCCTCTTCCTCCTTCTCTTGCTCTTCTTCTTTTTCTCCTTCTTCACCTCTTTTTGCTGCTTGGGATGTAGTTAGTTTGACCTAGATAAGATTATAGGATTGTTATTGTCATAATATTTTTTGGTATTAAGGATAGGACATATATGGATCTAAGTAATGTCTTCAATGCCAAGATAGTCGAAGTCTTAAAATCCATCTAAACGTCTTTGCAGTGCTATTAGTTACATTTTACGTGATAAGAGTTATGGTGATAGGAACATGTGTTTACTGGGAGGAAATTATACAAGGTGTTAAGTACAGGGAGGTTTAAGTTATAAGAAGCATCATAAAAGCGTATACTTGTACTGGGCTTGAGATGTCATTTTTCCTACTCCCATTATTCTAATGTCCTCTTCAAGGTTATTAAAATGTCCTAAGATCATTCAAGACAGAGCAGTCTACATTTCACTTTATTATCCGTTTTGCTAAGACGTACTTATGTAATAAGATAGGAGAGATAAACCACAATCCCACAAGAAAGATATCATTTCTGGCATCAGGAGTGAAAGAAAACCAAGAGACCCTAAATTTCTTTAATACATTCACCAATACCCACATGCCTATCCCCAAAACTACACTTTTACTTAAACAGGTTAGTATATATGGTTAACTGGGGACTTTTCAACAGTTAAGCTGGTGCCTCCTGGTTGGGAAACTAAGACCAGTGATTTCCTAACAGCTGTTTTCCCAGGCAGACTGAGAAACTAATCAATTAGGGCTGGGAGGTTATTAAGTAACATATTTTAGGCTTGAAAAACCATTTCTCATAATAACCGATAATGTCTTGATTTCTTATTTTTTTCATAATTTTCTTTATTAAAACCATAGAGATCAAGTAAAAATTGTAATAATACTAGTCATGTTTAAGGAACAAGAGTACCTATTTTGCCATCAGTTATCTTGATGAAGGAAAAGAACACTTAGGTATGTGATTTAAACAATTGTATGTTAAAATGAATATGCAATATGCCATTGGAGATGATATAACTGCAACCACAGCACAATACACACATGTACTCCGATTACTTAAATCCTGTGGATGTTATGTTCACTGCACATTATTTCTAAATTATAGGATAGCTGTGGCCCACTCCTTGAATGCTGGGGCTACATTACTTTTTCAACTTTAAATATAAAATAAGTATTAAAAATATGTGTTAATTTTTGCTCTAATGAAAACAATATAAATTTTAAAATTAGGATATCATAAAGATAAGCATCACTTTCCCTGAATAAACTATATGAAAAATCATAGGCCCAATATTTTTTCTACATGTATATTTGAGCTAATAATTCTCGTTTAAAACAAATAAAATACATTCTATTCCTTTATTATCCCTGCATCATTCCTAAAAGAGGTGATTGTTGATATCAGAATATCTATAAATGAAATTTGTCTCTTAAAGAGATGTTCACCTAAAAACCCTTCAAGAGATGTTCACCTACAAACCCTTCAAGTATCATCAATTATTCACAAGTCTTTGGCTGAGGGGACTCATTCTGTCATTCAATTTAATTATTTTGACTCAACAAGAATGACAAGGATGGCATTCTGCATTTGAGGTGCTTTCTGTGGATGGAGGAAGACAAGATCGACATTAAGTGGAGAAATGCAAAAGCAACCTGTGTACTGCAGGTGGCAATATAGGCACAGTGACTTGCAACAAACAAACAAATAAAAAAGTGAAGGCTTTTATTTGTTTGTTTGAGACACGGTCTCACTCTGTTGCCCAGGCTGGAGTGTAGTGGTGCGATCTTAGCTCACTGCAGTCTCCACCTCCTGGGGTCAGACGATTCTCCCAGCTCAGCCTCCTGAATATCTGGGACTGTAGAGAACGTGGAGTTAGTAAAGGAAACCCAAAAAGAGGTGAGTGTTCCGTTTTCATATGATGTCAAATTTAACTCAGTAGGAAATAATGAGCAGTTAATTGAAAAATATCCCAAAGACCTAAATTTCTTGGCCTTCATTAAATATTTAAATATTTTTCAAATGTGTCCCAATTTTAGGAATCTCGTTGGGGCCAGAAAGGTCGGGCCTCCTTGACTCTGTGTGGCCGGTGAGAGAAAGAGAGTGATGGCTCTATCATAGGGATTGGCAGAGTTGAAGGCAGGTGTGTGTCGAGCACACCCTAAGACTTGTCTGGATCCTGGCAATTTGGAAGTGGCAAAGCTGCCTTGGGAGAGGTGGAAATAAATTGTTCCAATGCAGCATAAAGGCTCTTATATATGAGGCAGGATATCCAGAAAGTGGTACCCAGCCCTGGCTCAGTCCACCATCAGTGGTACCACCTCTGCAGACGAGTGAGTCACTGGGACGCTGCACTTCATTAATAGGTACAAGTCCATACCTTGTTTAATAACCTTCTTCACTGTGACTCTGGTGGCTACTAGGAAGTTTTTACCTAAGACTGCAGAGTAAGCACGGAGAGGTGATCCAGTCATTACTTCTCAAGCCCTTTGGGCATTTAGAGAAAGATGAAACTGCGCCAAGGAGTGAGGCTGGAAAGTCAGGAGCCTGATGAAAAAGGGTCTGTCCACCATGCTATGGAGTCTCCACTTTAATTGTAAGTAGTAAAGAACCACAGAGGCAGGGCACCATCAGATCCAGATAGCGGTCATTACCAGATGCCAAATCCTTCTGGACTTTTTACTCCTTTCTGTGAAGCGGCTTAACAACTCAAACAGGCCAACTGAAAAACAAAAGGGTACCCACTTTGCATGGGCTTGCATAAAATAAAAGGAGTTTCCTTCTCTCTCTGAGTAGGGTTGTGGCCTGCAATGGGCAAAGACAAAGTCCCAGGGCTAAGCGTGGGGTGTGCAGCTTGGAGAGGAGAGGAGAGGATCATTCTGCGGTTGGAGAGACAGGAAGTGGGGCAAACACAGTCACAAAGGCGTTAGTTACCAGGCTAGGCCACCTGGAATGCAGCTGTGAAACTCTTCCCTGTCTGTGCAGACCAGATACCTGCATGGCTGGGCTTCACAATCCTCTGGGACTCCAGGAACCTGCATGGGTACTGGAGGGAGCAGATGTTTAGTACTGACTTGTGATTGGCTGACCGAGTGAATGAGCGAATGAATGAACACAGGGTGGCTTCTAGAAAAAAAAAGACCAGGGCAAGGATAGAGGGTGTGAAGATCCTGCAATGGCCAACAATGTTAAAAGCCCAGAGCTGGGTAGTGGCTGAGGGGGTGGAGAAGAAACAGGAGCTTTAAGAGCTATTTTGATGGGACTCGAGATACTGACCGCCAGTGGGGAATGGGTCAAGGATGACTTGGAAGCTTCCAGCCTTGGCAACTGGAAACTGGAGTTTAGGGAAGGAAAGGGGGAGAGCAGGCTTTTGAGAGAGAATATCAAGTTTGGTTTTGCCACATGAAGCACTTTATTTATTTATTAGAGCATGGTTTTAACTCCCTTATAACCAAGATTATCCATATTTATTACAAAAGCAACAATATCAAAAAATGCCTTAAAATGCAATTAAATTTGTTTAATGTAGATAAACTGTGAGTAGTAAGATTGTTTTCGTTGTAATATAGGTATCACACATTTCTCCTGGTAACTATAAAAGATAAATGGGGAGATAAAACATAACAGTAGAAGAATCTAGAATAGTAAATTTTATTACTGAAAGTCTCTCCCTAGCGATCAACAAACTCAACCTCATTTAACACATAAGGAAACTAGGGACCAGAGAGGCTGACATTCTTTACAAATACTTAGGGCACTGACCATGTGCCAGGCACTTGCTTGGCGCTAGGGATATAAAAGTAAACAGTACAAGGTACTCATACCAAGGAGCTCACAGCCAAGATAATGGATGACAGCGTCCTGGAAGCAGAAACGATCACACAGCTTAATAATTATTGTGAGAAATGCATGCTCAAGATGCAAGGTGCAACTCATCCAGGCTTGGGAGCCACTCTTGTGAATGAGCTGACCTGGAAGGAGATGCCGAAGTCAGATACACACAGAGGTTGTGAAGCAGTGTCCTAGAAAGGCCAAGTGAGGGCAAGCCCAGTGCATTTAATGACTGAAGGAGTGAGAGCACAAGGGAATTCTAGTCCTGGGTTTAGGAGACAATAGTCTCCTGATGCCCAGTTCAGTGCTGTTTTAGAATACTGCCTGTGTGCTGACAAGTCTGTGAAGATTCAGCACATACATCAATACTCTTGCATAGAAAAAAAAGAGGCATACATGGCTCGTGTTTTACCAGTGTAGACATTAGGATTCTCTAAACCATCTTGCTTAAAATGTTTCTTTAGAGGAATAATTACTTCCTATTTCATCCTGTCATTTCCTTCTAAACGTTTATATCAATTAGGTCATGCCATAAAATTCTTAAGTGTGGAAGGGATTTAAGGTATCATTTTCTTGGCAGCCAAGGGGGTGCAGGGGCAGGGTGGGGTGGGGGTCAGTGGGAGCAGTGCCCACCCTGGTGCAGCAACAATGGGGCATTCTCTGCAGGGAATTTAAGAATTAATAATAAAATTGACCAAAATAACTCTGCTTTTTATTATCACCACCAAATCTGAACAATGTCAATAATAAATACTCTCTGCCAAGGCAAACTGGTCTTACTGACCCCTCCACGTGTATACACCTGTACACGCAGAAAATCAGACCCAAACAGGCATTAGAAATACCTAGTGTCCATATTAGCCATCTGGTCAGCTCATTCAGCCAAACCTTTGCCATTCAATTTTCTTCTGTAAACGTAGCTTAAGTAGTCAAAATCAGACATATCAAAAACCTCACATCAATGTGCATCTTCCTAAAATTACATTTCTCTCCAGTTAGGATTCCCATCTTGACTAGTCTCATATCCATCTCCAGCTGGAGCCACAGGCGGCTGACATCCGACGCTGCCCCTTCCCTATGCACAGGCTCACCAGGAGCAGTCTTCACTCATCTTCTCCAGTTGGGCCATCTGGCATGTGCTTGGAGGGGTAAACACTGAGGGGTCTTTAATACCCAGCTGGATGTCAAAAAACCGCGTAGACAATATCACACTGTAGTTTTTGGTAAAGGTTTCCTGGACAGGGTAGCAATCCTTGACTGTATAGATGCCAATCCAGGTTTCATCTATAAGAGGAAAATAGTTGACTTTTAAATAAAGAAACAGGCAAAAAGTTCGTATTTTTCTTAGAGCGGTAAATGTACATGACATAAACTTTACTATTTTACCATTTCTAAGTGTTTGGTGGCCTTGAGCACATTCACATTTGTTGAACAACCATCAGCACCATCCATCTCCAGAATTTTTTTCATCTTCCCAAACTGAAACTCTGTCTCCATTAAACACTAACTTCCCGTGCCTCCTCTCCCAGCTCCTGGAAACCACCATTCGATTTTCTGTCTGTATGAATTTGAAGACTCCATATAACTTACATAAGTGGAATCACACAGCATTTATTGTTTTCTGCCTGAATTGTTTCTCTTAACATAATGTCCTCAAGGTTTAGTCAGGTTGTAGCATGTTCTGGTGTTTCCTTCCTTTTTAAGGCTGCATAATATTCCATTGTTTGAATATACCACATTTTGTTTATCCATTTAACTGCTGATGAACATTTGGGTTTCCACCTTTCAGTGATTGTGAATAATGCTGCTGTAAACATGGGTGTACAGATGTCTGTTTGAGTCCCTGCATTCAATTCTTTGGGGCATATATACAGAAGTGGAGTTGCTGGGTCATATGGCAGTTTTATCTTTAATTTTTTGAGAAACCACCGTACTGTGTTCCACAGCATGCATGCCTGTGTGGTTAAAACCGTCTTGGCATAGGCATATTTCAGCAGCAGGACAGAGAATGGTTTCACACAGAAGCAGGCTGGTTTGCCCACTCAGCATGATGGGAGTAGATTTGACCTCTGCCACTTTAGGAAGTGGGGGAAAGAAAAGGAGGCACTTGATTCAAATGTGTGCCTTAGACAAATGCCTTCCATGTCACAGGCCTCGGGGTGACCATAAAATGTCAAAATCAAGGCTAAGTCCACAGGAGCCAAAGTGGCAGAGAGGTGCAGGTGGCACTAGAAGGCTGAGGTGTTTCAAATATGACGCTTAGATCCCATTGCCACCTAATAAACAAAGTAACGTGCAGACCTAACTGGGGGCTTTAAAAAAGTTTTGATTGAGCAGATATTTCCCTAAAAACTACCTTCCTTAAAGGACTGAAACCTTTTCACCCATCATGCATCCTGAATACAATGCTTAGATCCTTTGAGCCCTTACAGGATCTAGCTGACTTTCTGTCTGACCACTCCTGGACTGTGATCTGCTCCTGGGGTCCCCCGATGGAGTACTGGTCTTCAAAGGTGGAGTTCTGAGGAATGTCAAGAGGATCCCAGGGCTCTGTCAGAGTTATCTTCGAGCACTGCTTGGTGGCTTGCTCAATCTGAAACATCACTCCATCCTTATACAGCAAAATATATTCAAATAATCTGAAACACAGATTGAAAGGAAATAGTTTAGGACTTCGTGTTGCAATCATCATATGTTTTAACAGCACAAAGACCCTGATAGATATTACTTTTAAAGTAGAAAGAAGTTACTTGCTAGGATATCGCTTAACATTTATGAACACATGAGACAAACTAAATATGAAATAATTAAAATTCAGAGGTCAGCCTGAACTTTGATGGCTCATGACTGTAATCCCAGCACTTTGGGAGGCTGAGGAGGGAGTATGATTTGAGCCCAGAAGTTTGAGACCAGCCTGGGCAACATAGCAAGACTCCAGTCTCTAAAAAAAATTTTTTTAAATTAGCCGGACATGGCGGTGCACAGTTGTAATCCCAGCTACTTGGGAGGCTGAGGTAAAATAATCTCTTGAGCCTGGGAGGTCAAAGCAGCAGTGAGCCACGATCAGTGAGCCACAATCAGTGAGCCACGATCAGTGAGCCATGATCATGCCAGTGCACTATGTACAACCTGGATGATATCCTGTCCCCCACCAAAAAAAAAAAAAAAAAAAAAAAAGAGGCCAAAAGTGTATATTCACTGGACAGATTTTGACTGAGGACCTAGTACATGCCAGACCCTGTGCTTAGGATGCAAACATGGGGAAGACGTGGCCCTGGCTGAACAGCTGGTTTGTGACTTTTTTTTTCTTTATTTTATTACTTTAAGTTCTGGCATACATGTTCAGAACATGCAGGTTTGTTATATAGCTATACATGTGCCATGGTGGTGGGCTGCATGCATCACTCTGTCATCTACATTAGATATTTCTCCTAATGCTATCCCTCCCCTAGCCTCCCACCTCTCCACAGTCCCTGGTGTGTGATGTTCCCCTCCCTGTGTCCATGTGTTCTCATTGTTTAGCCACAGGGACATAGGGGGACTTTTGCTTGGTGTAGTTTTTCTTGCAGCACTCAGTCAAGGAATTATGGGGGTATACTGAATATAGGACAAGAATGCACCGAGGACTGGACAGACCAAGTGCCTGTGTTTCACTGCCTTCACTGCTGAGCAGTTATGAGTAAGGGGCTTTGATGCACATAGCTGATCCAGGAAGGGTGCAGCCCGTATACCCTGCAGGGGTGGAGATGAGCCAGGACAAAAGCTGAGGCGACCCCAGAGCAAATGGCGCCCTCAGCCGAGTTTGTCTCCATGCTCTCGGCCTCCTCTCATGACCATCTGCTCACCCTTCCTGGGGAGTGACAGGGAGATGTTCCAAGGCTGAGCCCAGGGATCACCAGCCATGCAGTGTGGTCATCAGTTCCATATCTTCCTTAAAGCTGAGACATCTTGGTGTTGGGGGAAGCCTGCTATGTTTCTACACATTTCACTGTCAATCCAAAACTCAGGCCACAGCTGCTAGTTAAGCAAAGTGGGTCTTGCAGCTCTGACCTCAAAAAGTGATATCTGCAACATTTGAGGGCTGAAGAGCCTAGAGAGGTGGCTTTTCATCAGCGAATAAAAATAGCCAACAAATTATCTGTGGTTTGTGAGACCCAATGCACTAGAGGAGCCTTCAGGAAGGACGTGTGCTCTCCATCCCAAGTCCAAGCTTAAAAAGTATTTCTTTCAGAAAAAAATGTCATAAGTGGTTACTGTCTTTATAGTCAAAACACAGTTGTGCATCACTTCATGACAGGGTTGTGTTCTGAGAAATGCATCATTAGGCCGTTTCATCATTGCACGAACATCATAGAGTGCACTTACGTAAACCAGGAGGGTACAGCGTACTACACACCAGGGCTACATGGTATGGCCTCCTGCCCCTGAGGTTAAAAACCTGTACCACATGTGACTGCGCTAAATACTGGAGGCAACTGTAAGACAATGGTAAACTACTGTCTATCTAAACACAGAAAAGGTGCCGTAAAAATACGGGATAAAAGATAAAAAATGGTACGCATTATAGGGTACTTGCAAAGGAGTTTGCAGGACTGGAAGTTGCTCCAGATAGATGAGTGAGTGGCAAAAGAATGTGAAGGCCCAGGACATCACTATACACTACTGTAGATTTCATAAACACTGTACACTTAGGCTGCACTAGATTCATTAAAAATATTTTCCTTTCTTCAATAATACATTGATTTTAGCTTCCTGTAACTTTTTGACTTTATATACATTTCGATTTTTTTAACTATTTGACTCTTCCGTAGTAACACAGATTAAAACACACATTGCACAGCAATACAAAAGATTTTCTTGCTTTACGTCCTTATCCGATAAGCTTTTTTTCTATTTTAGAATTTTTTATTTTTAAAAAACGTTTGTGTCAGAAACTAAGACACAAGCACAGGTAAGCTAGGCCTACACAGGGTTAGGATCATCAGTGTCACCCTCTCTCACTTCCACGTCTTGTCCCATTGGAAGGCCTTCAGGGCCAGTAACATGCATGAAGCTGTCATCTCCTATGATAATAATATTTTCTTCCGGATACCTCCTGAAGGATCTCCCTGAGGCAGTTTCACAGTTACTTTTATATAAGTGGGAGCACACTCTAAAATAACGATAAAATTACGGTATTTACATACACGTGGCCAACAAACATGAAAGAAAGCTTAACATCACTGATCATTAGCGAAATGCACATCAAAATCACAGATACCATCCCATCCCAGTCAGAATGGCTATTACTAAAAGGTCAAAAAACAACAGATGCTGGCGAGATTGTGAAGAAAAACGAACACTTTTACACTGTTGATGGGAGTGTAAATCAGTTCAACCATTGTAGAAGACAGTGTAGCAATTCCTCAAAGACCTAGAACCAGAAATACCGTTGACCCAGCAATCCCATTACTGTGTATATATATCCCAAGGAATATAAATCATTCTATTCTAAATAAACATTCATGCCTAAGTTCATTGCAGCTCTATTCACAATAGCAAAGACATGGAATCAACCTAAATGTCTACCAATGATAGACTGAAAATGTGGACAAAGAAAACGTGGTACATCTACACCATGAAATGCTATGCAGCCATAAAAAGGAACAAGATCACGTCCTTTGCAGGGACATGGTTAGAGCTGGAAGCCACTATTATCAGCAAACTAATCCAGAAACAGAAAAGCAAATACCGCATGTTCTTTCTTATAAGTGGGAGCTGAATGATAAGAACAAATGGACATACAGGGGGAACAACACACTGGGGCCTGTCGGTGGAGCTTGCGGGGAGGGAGGGCATCAGGAAGAATAGCTAATGGATGCTGGGCTTAATACCTAGGTGCCGGTATGATGTGTGCAGCGAAACACTATGGCACACGTTCACCTGTGTAACAAATTTGCACATCCTGCACATGTACCTCTGACTTAAAATGTGAAGAAAAAAAAGGATAATATAGTAATTACTTATATGCTAGAATTGTATACAACTGGCAGCACAGCAGGTTTGTTTACCTTACCATCACTCCAAACATGTGAGTAATGCGTTGTGCTACCACATACTATGGCTATGAGGTCACTAGGCAATAGAAAGTTTTCAGCTCCATTGTAATCTCATGGGACTGCCATTGTATATGTGATCCTTCATTGACTGAAACGTCATGATGAAGCATATCATTGTATTATTAACAGTCGTATCCTTCAGGTTTCTATAAGATAGTATGGAAATATAAACATGACCTCATTTTACACATTTATATGTATTTGCTTATTTCAGAAAAGATTTGAAATGGCTTACGAGGGTTAAAAAAGAACCCAGATATATACCTTTAGAAGTGGGAATGAATATAGAAAGAAATGTAAGTGTGCATTTTATGAGATATTGCTCAAAAATAGAGCTCATTTTTTATAATATGCATGCAGGGTCAACGTAGAACTGTTAGCCCTTTGAAAAAGTTTGGGGTTGGATTGTCACTGTTTTCTCTTAACCAGCTAAATCACTGGCACAACAAAGCCTAAGCGCTGACTGAAGAAACACAGGAACATTAACCCAACTCTTAGAGCATTGTTCATTTGTAAATATGGGAATTGTGGTCCATACACAAATCCTGTTCTGTGATACTTTTAATGACAAGTGTCTTCATTGTCATGAAGTTGTCTCCATTGTTCTCCTCACCACTAGCAACGTCTTGTGCCCACCCCAGTGCTAAGCATCTGGCCTACAAAGGCAATCCTAGCTTGTACTGATATCCCAGTTGCATGCTTCTCAGACTGCCATGATTGTTCCCTGGAGAATATGCAGCCATGTGCGGGAGAGGGGGTTTCCTTCTGGAGACTATTGCCCTCATCCCCCAAATCCACAGGATCACAGAAGTGTCATTAATATAGTTTGGCTGTGTCCCCACCCAAATCTCATCTTAAATTGTAGCTCCCATAATTCCCATGTGTCATGGGAGGGACCTGGTGGGAGGTAATTGAATCATGGGGGCAGGTCTTTCCCATGCTTTGCTCCTGGTAGTAAAGAAGTCTCATAAGATCTGATGGTTTTATAAATGGGGATTCCCCTGCATGACCTCTCTCTTGCCTGCCACAATGTAAGAAGTCCCTTTGCTCTTCATCTTCTGCCATGATTGTGAGGCCTCCTCAGCCATGCTGAACTGTGAGTCCATTAAACCTCTTTCCTCTATAAATTAGTCTCAGGTATGTCTTTATTAGCATCATAAGAACAGACTAATATGGTCATCCTAGCCTCATATTTGTCATACATGCCATTCTAGCCTCATATTTGCTTCCCTCACCAGAGCTTACTAGACCAGAGATGAGACAATGAGATTATTTTCTCTGGACCTGAGCCATTGCAACCAAGGTCTAATAATCAGCCTCTTACGTGGGCTGGACATAATATATGTAGATTTAGAAGCTGAAGGAGGCTATCGTCCAACATGCAAACGGGATTAAAGAATGAAACAGAGGCCGGGCGCGGTGGCTCACACCTGTAATCCCAGCATTTTGGGAGGCCGAGGCGAGTGGATCACGAGGTCAAGAGATCGAGACCATCCTGGTCAACATGGTGAAACCCCGTCTCTACTAAAAATACAAAAAATTAGCTGGGCATGGTGGCACGTACCTGTAATCCCAGCTACTCAGGAGGCTGAGGCAGGAGAATTGCCTGAACCCAGAAGGCGGAGGTTGCGGTGAGCCAAGATCGTGCCATTGCACTCCAGCCTGGGTTACAAGAGCGAAATTGTCTCAAAAAAAAAAAAAAAGAATAAAGCAGAGAAAAGGAATAGCAAACTGGGTTTCCAACAGCTGTTTGTTTCCTGGATGCACTTTTTCCTGAGATGCTTGGAGCACTCCCCACTGACAGAGTTACAATAAGCTTCCTTTGTTCTAATAAACCTTACTTTTTTGGCTTGCAGCTTTTTATGCTACTCAATTCTATCATTTCTGATATTGAGAACTCTATCAGAAATGATAGAATTGAGGACTCCAGCACTCCATGGAGAGCCCTGGGGAGCAGCTACCAGCACAGCAGTGCCGGGAAAGGCCCGGCATGGCCCTGTGTGTGACCAAGGACCACAGATGCCTGTTCAGTCACATGCAACAGAAGGGCAGAGGACAGCAGGGAGGGAACCCTCACAGCTTCACTATTTCCCTGAGGCCAGATCTGCCCACATACAGAAGTAAAATTTAATGTTAAAATGAGAATTCTAGACCCAGAACAATCACTACAAAATGTTAATATTTGTTAAATCTGGGTGGTCTGAACACAGGTGTTTGTTTTGGTCTGCACTTTTCTACGTTTTCAAAATATTTACTTTTTAAAAAAGGTTTCATCTGATATTGAGGTTATGCTGACTGTACCTTAAGTAAAACTGAAAATAATAGTTTAATGAAAAACAAAATAGAATATGCAATTCATTTATTTTCAAAACCCCATGTGGATATAAATGCTAGTACTGCTCTATGACAAATTTTAGAAAAGAAGATTTTAATGATACTGCAGTGGTGTGTCTGTTTATCTTAACATATTATCATTTAGGACATTAAGTCTCTCCATCACAAATAGCATTCAGGGCTTGCAGCCTGACAGGGACCAAAGGTCAAAATACAGAGACCAGCCACGATTGAGATGAGTAATCAGAGTAGGGATGCTGTACGGGAATAACCCAAGAACCCAAGGGATTAATAGACTTTGAGAGGAACTGGATTCCGGGAGGTGAGATCAAAGCCTGGCTCTGTCATGGAGGCCATGTGAGATGAGAGGCACCAATGGCCCCCCGGGGCACAGTAAAGCAAGGTGAAATGTTGGAATTGGTGACCAGTCCAGGTCAACAACATCAGGCAAACTTCGCCTTCTTGCTGGCCAGGCACCAAGCAAAGCACAGTTCCCTGGGAGGGGCAGGCGAGTTCCCACAAAGACTCTGCTGCCGCTGAGCCTCAGCTGTGAGCAAGGTCAGGTTGGCTAGGCCCCGCCAAGGGGTCAGAAGGCCAAGCTCTCCAAGGCAACCACAACACACAGGACGGGCCAGTGGCCTGTTTTGCTTCTCACCATATGGACAAAGGATTTTTGTTGCTTTTACTAAAATTCTCAGGCTCCATTGACAATTTCCATTGTTTCCTCCAAATCCATTTCCCTAAAAAGTAGGCTCTCTCTCTAATCACCATATTTTCTGAAACACCGAAAATCTAGGGAAGTTTTTCTTCTGAAAATAGTTTTTTTTTTTTTTTTTTAGTAAGATGAATTCATGATCAGTATAAAAAAATTATAACAATCTAGAAATGGAAAGGGAAGCAAAAATTGCCCAGAAACTCTAACTTACAGAAATAATAGCTCTGTACATGTATCTGGATATATATTCTTTGAAATATATCTTTATGTACATATTAATTTTTATACTTAAATTTTTTATTTTTTAATTGTGGCAAGATACACATGATAAAAATGTGCCTTTTAGCCATTTTTAAATGTACAGTTCAGTAATGTTAAATATATTCACATTGTGGTACATCAGTCTCCAGAACTCTTGCAAAATTGAAACTCTATACCCATTAAACAATAATAACCCATTTCTCCCTCTCCCCAGCTTCCGGCAACCTCCGTTCTACTGCCAGCCTCTATGAGTTTGGCTACTCTACATACCTCATTAAGTGGAATCACACAATATTTGTTCTTTTCAGTTAATATGATATCTTCAAATTTATCTGTCTGTAGCATGTGTTGGCATTTCCTTTCTTTTTAAGGTTGAATAACATTCACTGTGTGTATATACCATATTTCAGTTATCCAGCCATCCACTGATGGATTTCTGTGTGTTTCCTAACTTTTGGCGATTGTGAAAAATGCTGCTAAAATTATAGGTGTATAAATATTGCACTGATTTTTCAATATGTACTATATACATTTTATGCAAATGAGTACATATTATGTATTTATTTTCCAACCATGCATTTTGAATTCAACAATTTGTCCTTGATAATCTTCTAAGTAAAAAGATAGATCTATGAAATAATTTTTCCTAATTTTTATTATAAGCAAGCAGAACAGTTGAAGAACTAGTACAAAAACCGCTGTTAGGTCTGCCTCCTAGGCTCAACAATTCACTACATTTTACTGTATTTTTTTCTATTTTTCTAAGCATTTCCTTAAAACAAGAGCTTTTGCCATATGGTCACAATAGTATTATATCTTAGAAATAAAAATTCATCCCCTGATACCTGCTCCATATTCAACTGGACCCCAAACACATGTTAAAGCTGGTTTTTTGAATCAGAGCCTAATTAAAGTTCAAGCATGATATTTGGGTATGTCTCTATTAAAAATCTGGAGGAGTACTCTTACCTTTTTATTTTCCAACATGACAGTGACTCTTTGAAGAGTTCGGGTTTGCAGATATTCCACATTGTGGATTTCTTTTGCAGTTTCCTCATGGTGTCATTAAATTGCTCCTCTAGATTTTGTCATTCTTATGAACTGGATATGGAGTCTAAAGGCTTTTTTCAATTTGAGTTCCGAGATATTTGTAAACAACACATCATTGGTGATGCTGTAGACTTTGGACTTTATCATATCTGAAGACAGGTGATGTACCTTCCCACTACTAATGCTGCTAACTTTCATCACCAAGTTATATGGTGACTGCAGATATCTGGTATAAAAGTGTTTCCTTCTGCAATTGGCAAGTAATTGATGAGTGATACTTAGTAAATATCCTGTTACCCAATAACTGTCACCTAATGGTTTTAGGTAAAACAATTTCCTCAATCAATTCTTTCACTGGAAGTTGGTATCATAGAACCAACGGTATAGTAAATGTCATCCATCTATCTTAATCTATTGAGTACCACTCTGGACTCATGGTTTTATTTTTTATTCAATGTATGACAAAAAATTAAAGTCATTATTCCTTTTGATGCAAAAATTTGCCCAAGTTGGTCAGAGGGAGCTCCTTCAAGTTGGTGTATGTGTCTTCTGCATGCTTCCTGACTTTCTATGACACAAGGTAGCACAGACTAACCTTGGACTTTCTCTGCCCCAGATCTGAAATCAGGCCTTTCTCTAAAAAACTCCAGTTACTCTTAGTGGGGAAACAATTTAGAAACTGACATCAGGGCACTAGATGTGCTCATTGCCATTGAGATGTCATTGCTTTGAATGCTTTTCAGTGGTCAGAGTTTCAAATTAAAAAAAAAAAAACTCATGGATTCATATGGCTATTTTTCATTTAAATTAACATTATAGGTTTCTTTTTCCTTTTTTTGTATATATCTTTTCTCGTAAAATGAAAATCATGCTTCCTAAAAACATTAACAAAAACATTTATTTATTTGCTCATTCTATCATTTTGAAATAATAACTTCAAAACTATTATAAATAATAAAATTGCCAAGTGAAGTTTAAGATTTCATGGTAGTTCTTCTTATCTTTAGAATATAATTCCCTAGGAACGAGAGTCAGTGTTGTGTCAAAAGTTTATTTAGAATAAGCCTATTCTTTGTGTGGTTGTTTCCAAATTGATATACCATTAGATTTATTTGTTTTAGTTTGTTCTCAATTCAGGGAATTTACACTTTTCCTCTTTGATTTAATTTTATTATTTAAATATGTAAAAATTTTAATATTTCAAAACTCAAAATGACATAAAAATGTATACTGAGGCAAGTTCCCCTTCCATCCCTGTCTCCTCTTCCCCATTCCTCATGCTTTTTATAGTTGACACTTTTCAACTGCTTCCATTTTATTTTTCCTGCATGTCTGTCAAAAAATAAGCAAATTCGTATATGAATTCTTATTTCCTACTCTTCATTACAGAAAATGTAGCTATATAGACCTTTCTGCATCTTGCTTTCTCCATTCTCCACTAATGCCTAGAGTATCCTTATTTTTTTATGGCCATATACATTTACTATGTTCAAATATCATCATTTATTTAGCCAGCCTTCTACCAATAAACATTGAGTTGTTTCTATTCTTTTGATATTAACAAAAATAATGACCTTTGTTGTGCTGTTTTGGAGTTGTATGTTTAGGGTAAATTACTAGATGTGGAATTACCAAGTCAAAAGGTAAAAGCATTTGTGGTTTTGTTAAATATTACCAGATTTCTCTCCACAGGGTTGTACTATTTTGCATGCCTATCAGCATTATATGACAGTGTCTTTTTTCTTTATACTCTTGCCAACAGAGCAAGTTGTCAACCATAAATTTGTGCTAATCTGAGGAGTAAGAAATGGTATCTGCCTATTAGGTTTTTGTTAAGAACATTTTTAGTAAGTATAACATCCATATGAGAGGTCTTTAAAAAGTTTACAGAAAATGTGTATTATGAAAAAACTATTCATGGATTCCAACTTTTTTTCACCAAGACAAACTCACAAAACTTGTTATAACATGCCTAAACAGGATGTAGTTTGATGCACTAAAAAGAATAAGATATCCGTTTGAAAAGAGCTCCTATCAGAGCAACATGGATTCTGCTAAAATTGAAGCAAGAACAAATATTAAATTTATCGTGAGGCTCAAGTGGCAGAATGGTGAAATCATTGACGTTTACAAAAAGTTTATGGGACAATGCTCCAAAGAAGTCAATGGTTACAAATAAATAACTCATTTTAAAAAGGTAGGAGTCAATATTTAAGATTAAGCCCACAGTGGCAGTTCATCCACATCAATTTGTGAGGAAAAAAAAACTTAGTCATGCCCTAACTGTACAGGACTGACAATTAACAGCAGAAGCAATAGCCACCACCACAGACAGACACCTCAGTTAGTTCACCTTATACAAGTCCGAATGAAAACTTAAAGTTGAGCAAGCTTTTCACTCCCAAGGGTGCTAAAACCATGTGGCCCAATCAGCTGCAGACAAGAGCAGACCCTTCAATGGAAATTTTATACAAGTGGTCGAGACCCTGAAGCATTTCTTCTACGAATTGTAAAATGTGCTGAAACATGGCTTTACTGGTACAATTCTGAAGACAAAGCACAATCAAAACAATGGCAACCAAGAGGTAGAAGTGGTGCAGTCAAAGCAAAAGTAGACTGGACAAGAGTAAAAGTTATGGTACGTTCTTTTGGGTGCTCAAGGCATTTTGCATGTTGACTTTCTGAAAAGCCAAAGAATGATAACATCTTCTTATTGTGAGATTATTTGGAGAAAGTTAGCCAGAGCTTTAGAAGAAAAATGTTCAGGAAAGCTTTACCAGAGATCTTTCTCCACTATATCAATGTTTCTGCTCATTCCCCTCATCAAACGAGGGCAATTCCATGAGACTTTTTGATGGGAAATCATTAATCGTCCACTTGTTAGTCCTGATTTAGCTCCTTATGACTTCTTTTTGTTTCCTAATCTTTAAAAATTTGTAAAAGTCACCCATTTCTCTTCAGTTAATAGTGTAAAAAAGACTACATTGACTTGGTTAAATTTCTAGGACCTCACTTTGTTAAGGATGAACTAAATGGCTGGTATCGTCCCTTACAAATGTGTATTGAACTTGACGGAGTTTATGTCAAGAAATAAATTTATATTTTTTATTTTTATCTTTAAATTCTATTTTCCTATGAACTTGTAAAAGTCCCCTTGTACAATACATTGCATGGACATAAGGTGTGGAGCTTGATAAACTTTTTAAATTAATAATCTGGATATCTCCAGCCCAGATCAAAGATAAGGCACCTCAGAATCCTCTGATGTGCCCCTCTCAGTCATTCCCCTTTAAAAGAGCAGTGTAATTTTAATTCAATTCCTTTCATTATGGTTGGTGGAGTGTTCATATGTTAAACATCATATGATTTTATTTTTCCATAAACTGTTCATTTCTCTGCACATCAGTTTTTTATTTTTCTCTTCTCTATTTTCTATAGATCATTAATTAATTAGCCTTTTGTACTTGATATAAATTGCCTCTATTTTCCCCTTCCATTTGTTGGTTTTATTTAAATTTTTTCTACAATGAAAAGGATTTTTCATTTTTAAAAGGCAAATTCCTTTTATAGTTTCTGGATTTGTTGTATTTAGAAAGTTTCCTACTCTCAGATTATAAAGGAATGCATCATGTTTTCTATTATAACTATGTGGTTTTATTTTGTTTGTTAGATTTTTAATCTGTTTGCAGTTTATTTTTATGTATGGTGTGAGATATGGATTCATTTTCTCTTTTCTCAGTTGTTTCAACACTATTGATTAATAAGTCCATCTTTTCCCCAGTGATTTGAGATGCCACCCTTATCATATACCTAATTTCCAGATGTATGTGGATCTATTTCAAGACTCTATTTTATTCCACTGAATTGCCTATTTACACAACAGTGTCACACTTTTTAAATACAGAGACGTACAAGTGTGTTTCAACATTTGGTCAAATTTACTGATCCTCCTATTGTGTCCTTCTTTTCCAAGGTTTTCCTATGTTCGGGCTTTTTAATTTTTCCATATGAAATTTAGAATCAACTTAGCTCAAAAAAAACTCCCGCTTTTTTGCATTTGTTGTAATTGAGTTAAATCTGTGTATTAACATGGCAATTGATATCTTTATGATGTTGAATCATCCTGTCATTCCAAAAAAGAAGTGTTTAAACTTTTTCCTATACAACTTTTGAACATTTCCTTGAAATTTGTTTCTAAGTAGTTGATCTTTTGTTGTCACTGTTGCTGTTTTAAATGACACTTTCTCTTACACTATCATTCTAGCAAGGTTATTGTTTGTATATATGAAGGCTATTAATTTTTCATGTTAATTTTATATCTAGCCACCTTACTTTTTATTGTTTGAATTAGTTTTATGTTCAGGTCTTTTGTGTCTTCCAGGTATACTATATCCATATCATTGATAGAGATGATTTTCAATTTCTTCTTTTCTAATCCCTTACCACTAATTACATTGTCTTCTCTGATTATACTGGTCAGTAAATTCAACACGATACTAAATATAATGGAGGTAATGAGCATACTTACCTTCTTCCTGAGTTTAGTGGAAAAAGGGCTATGGTTTCAAGTAAATTAAGAACTACACAGATTATACTATGTTAAAGAAGCATCCGTCAGTTCCTACTGAATCCATTGTATCAGGAATGTTTGTTGAATTTTCTCAACTGCTTTTCTGCCAGGCTAAGGCTATAATCACATGATTATTTTTGTAGATGTTTATGGATTTTCTAAAACTGACCCATCTTTGCATTCCTGGAATACACCTCCTTTGATTACAATGTATTACTTTTTTAAATGTGCTGTTGGACATAGTCTGCTATTAAGGAATTTTTCATCACTTATTATATCAACATTCATAAGTGAGAATTCCTTACAATAGTTTTAATGGATTCACATTTCCCTTGTATATGTGGTATGATATGCTAGTTCCCAACTCATGTCCACTTAGATTATTTCTACAGTTTTGTTAATATTAATGATACTGAATATGAATTGGAGATAAAACCTTTTGCCTTTCTGTGTTTATATCCCCACGAACAATTTATAGAATGGGATCATTGCATCAAAGGAAATTTTCATTTCATATTTTATGAGATACTACTAACTGTTCCACTTCCCCACCTCCACCCAATAAAAACACTGGAATTTTTAACTAGATGTGGAGCTTCATTAATTTCTCTGCATTAGAAAAGATACTAAAAGTTTACCCTACTAGGAGCAGGAAAAAACCTTTCTAGTTTTCTTATTTCAGAATAAGGTTTACAGACAATGTAAAAGGTTAAAAAGGTTAGGTCAAAGAATCAAGGTTCCCAATTTACTATTGATGAGCTGTATGATCACAAATGTCATCTCTTTCGTTCTCATATGGAAAGGGAGACAAAAATTGGAAACTTATGACATTCTTATGAAGATAATTTGAGATAATATATATAAAATTGCTATATAAATGCAAGGCATCATAAACATGACAGGAAAATCTCATATTTGTGTTTATTGTCATCAGTTAACATTTAACAGGGAAACAAATAATTTCACATGTACACATATGAATTGCTACACTATGTAACAAAGAAGGGCTAACTCATCCAGGTGGGATAGAGAGATGAAGGACAGAACATTCTGAGTACTATGGTGGACCCCTTCCAGAAAGATCCAGCAGGCATTTGCACCCCTTCTCCCTTGTGTGTCTCTCAATATGGAGGTTGAGAAAATTATATTGAGTAGTCCCTCAACCTCCATAGAGGATTGGACCTCCAAAATCTACAATGCTCAAGTCCTTTAGATAAAATGGTTTAGTATTTGCATATAACCTGTGCCATACCAAAATCTACAGGTGCTCAAGTTCCTTAGATAAAATGGCTTCATATTTGCATATAACCTATGAATATTCTCCTGTATACTGTAAATTATTTCTAGACTATGCAATATAAATGCTATATTAATAGTGATTATGCTCTATGTTTTTTATTTGTATTATTTTTTACTGTCATATTTAACTTTTTTTTTTAAAGACAGATTCTCACTCTGTCACCCAGGCTGGAGTGCAATGGCATGATTTTGGCTCACTGCAACTACTGCCTCTCAGACTCAAGTGATCTTCCTGCCTTAGCCTTCAAAGTAGCTGGGACCACAGGCACATGCCACCACACCTGGCCATTTGTTGTATTTTTTGTAGAGATGGAGTTTTGCTATATTGCCCAGGCTGGTCTTAAACTCCTGGCCTCAAGCAATCCTGTCACATCAGCCCCACAAAGTGTTGGTATTATAGGCATGATTTATCATACCTGGCCATTTTTAACTTTTTAAAAGAATATTTTCCATCTGCAGCTGGTGGAATCCATGGATACGGAGGGCTGACTGTACTCACTTTCTTAGTCTCCCTTGGAGCTAAAGTAACTGGTTCTGGTTTTGAAGATCTAAAGAAAATTCTATAATGAGAGAGAATCCTCTGGAGACGTCTCTTCTCTCAAAGGAAAAAGAAAAAATAAAAAAGAGGAGTGTCCATGTTCTAGGGAACTAGTCCCCTCACTTCCTGTCTTTGATTGTAGTTGGGAGAGGACATAATGCTTGGAGCAGAGGCAGCCTTCTTGAAACCATGAGGCAACAAGTCAACATGCAATCTGCAACTATGAGCCGTCATGTTAAGAATGGCAGAGTAAGTGGATGCGGATAAGCCTGGGCCTTGATGAAACTGTTGAATCAGACCTAACAACATGTATCCCAAGAATTCTGGAGTAAACAACAAACATTCCTATATTTTAGCATTTGCTAGTCAGATTTTCTGACACTTATAGCTCTAAATATCCTTAATGAAATGAATAAAAATCACTCCTTTACAAACAACATCTACTCAATTCCTTACAACAACTCTTTGAGAGCCTTCTCCCTCAGAATGAGCAGGGCCTAATGATTTGACTAATCCTAGAACCTGAAATACCAGAGGCTGGCCTGGGTGTAGGTGAAACTGACCAGCTGCTTCCTTAACAGTCAAGAGACAAGTGTTTTTCTGTCACAGTTTGAAACAGGAAAAAAAAGAACACATCCAAAGCAGAGGTTACAGATTGGCAAATTCAACTGGTTGATCATGTTATTAGCATTTTTATTTTTTTAACAGATTAGAAAATGAGGCTCAGAGCATAACTTTGTAGTCAAGTATGGGGTCAACCAGACTCATTCTAAGTTTCAAACACCATGTTCCTTCTCACTCGCAACAGGGGGAAGGAATGATTCTTCCCATCCATGTAGAACTGCTTGGCTATCCAAGATGTATTAAATTACAGAAAAGGGAGTAGACAAATATTATATTGTGATTACAAAAGGACTTTGGCTTTTATGGAAAAAATTGAACAAACTTTGGATTTGTTTAATACTCACTATAATAGATTAGTAATGCATGCCGGCCATCTGACTCTCAGAAGGAAGATCTGAGCTGCGGCCACTTGCCATGCTGGCGTATACTAAGTTTGAGTTACACCCTACAATGATTATGAGACATAAAAAAGAAAAACACTATTTCAAAGTTGTGTTAGACACAAATTCATTGTGCACATTGTTGCCAATCACTTATAACAAAAGGAAAATTAAATTACTTAAGAATGTAGCCCGAGGAAAAGCAAAATCAAAGAATAATTATATTTGCCATTTAAGAAGCTGTAAGGTGATGGGCTTCCATGACTTGGATTCTAGTTCAAAAGATGAAAAAAGGGCTTGAGAAATGGAAGAGCTTTTTTTTTCCAAATACATCTGGGTGAATATTGGCAATGCATAGGCAAGGACTCTTTCATCTGATGAAAGATAATAAAAAATTTCTCATGAGACAGAAGTGCAGGCTGATTTTTGTTTCACCACTACGAAAAGAAACAGCATAATTAGTACTGAGATATCCAGGTTGCCATGGTGCACAGTGGCTTCTAGAACAACATAGCAGGGGGTACTCTAAGGAGGATGGAAAGGACAGTGCAGAGTCAGCATGATGCCATTTAGCAGAAATAGATCAATTCCCACCATGGTGAAATATAAACGCATGCACACCCTTCCAGCTAATATTTAATGAAACTCTGAAATAGAAATCCTATTCTTATTTTCACTGGGATTTGGGATAGACTGTGTTTACAAATGAAAAGGAATACTGTGTGACCACAAGGAGAGCTTTCTGATGAAAAACACCATTATCAAAATTAAAAAAGGCAAGCGGGTTGCAGTGGCAACAGCCTGTAGTCCCAGACACTCGGAAGGCTGAGGTAAGCAGACCACTTGAGCCCAGGAGTTTGCGGCCAGCCTGGGCAACATAGTGAGATGTCATCTCTAAATAAGTAAGTAATTTTTTTTTTAGATTAAAAATTCAGTCATGACAGTGTAAAGCAGATAGAATGACTGTGGCAAAAAACAAACAAAACAACCCACAGGCAGTGACTTAGAAGGTACTAATGTAGTACTCAGAGGGGGAAAAATATATGAAGTGATAAAAAGCAAAGAAGACATTTGGAAGACAGATGTGAGAGAACCAGAACAGATAAGCAGAAAGAGATTCTGTAAGGACCCAAGAGAAAAGACAGAGCATTAAAACTCCAGAAATATTAGATGAAAGTTTCCCTAACATTACACTTTGCCTGAAGATGTTAATAAAATGCAAGGAAAAGAGAAACCACCTACAAAAATGTGGGCAGAAAACAAATTATTAAAACAAAATCAAAACTATCAGACTTCTCTTTGAGAGCTGTAAATGCCATACACATATTTTAAAAAAAGACTATTTTCACCCAATTTTTTGTAGGCACCAAAAAATCATTATTTAAATGGCAATAAGTAGATGTTGTCAGACATTGAAAATCTCTGAAAGTATATCTTAGTATCCTCTCCAAAAAAAATAATAGTTGAATAAGTTCCCTAGCTGACTGAAACATGAATCAAAATAAAGGATTCAGGTAAATAAGAAAATTGATATAAAACAAATTGCAGTGAACAATAAAAGGAGTAACATGGCTTTTTTTTTTTTTTTAAACAGAAGACCTTGTGACAAAGCTCCTTAGAAACTTGTACAAACACACACACTATAAAAATTCCTGTGTTTTAACAAGTACAGAAATTGACCTTTTTGAGGCTTGATTCAGCATGTTGAAAGAGGACTACAAAATACTGAAACACTTCAAATTCTTTTCAATATACTAAGAAGAACCTAAATAAATACTTGTCCTGTGCAAAAGGCACAGTGTTCTGATGTCCAAGAAGTGGGATTCCCAAGCTTCATTTCCTAACTTCTTAAGGAGAGTTGAGATCCCCGAAGAGTGAGATCTCTGGGGTCCAAAGGTAAGCCAGGCCATACCTGAAGCTGGGCTAGAATGAGAATCTCTGTTCAGAAGGACAGAGTATGTGACAAGGGACAGGTGGAGACTATAAGATGAAGAACTCCCACACCCACAAGAAACAGAATCCATAGCAAGACACGGCACCTGATGTGGCATTTCTAGTGGATATGAAGTCTGGGGCAGATTTTCTTCCTCCATCCCCACTCCCAAGAGTGCTGGCTGGTAGAATCTTCCACTGGTCCACAGCCCTGTTTCTTCAGAAATGGGAGCTTCCATCCTCTCATGCTTTCCCTACATTCTCTGCCTCTGCCTCCCATTTCAAGTAGGGTCCCTCTGCCAAGAGTTGCCCTGGAGAAGCAGATGCCGCTGTTCTTGACTTCAGCCAGCTCAGGGGCTCTGGCGTGGCATGGGCCTCTTCTGTCTTTATCAGCCTGGACATCCTGACCATCAGCATCTTGGTAGTAGCCTTACATTCTGGAAGATCTAAGAGATGTCTCAGTAAGGGCCCTGAGGAAAATATTTTAGAAGACTTGGGATGGATGTGGATGGCCCGGCTCTCCAGTCTCCCCTGCAAGTATTTTCAAGCAAACTAAAGGGCCTTGCGTCCACCATGCCTGCTCCCAGATGCCATGGCAATGAGCCTGGGGGTTCATGGTACCACAGATACTCCTCATAAGTTATATGTCACTTTGCTGACAATACTGCTTCAGGCAGAGCAACTGCTGTGCCCTCAGCCCACACCACCGGCTTCCCATCTGCCAGTGTCTCCCCTGAGCATCTTCTGAGATGCTCTGGAGCAGTGTCTTCCCTGGGAGAGCTGGGGAGGTGACTCTGGTGCTTCTTCTGGGGTGAGCTTTTGGCTCTCACTATTGGCAGGGCTCACATTCTGGAACTCTACCAGAAGATCTAACTTTAAGACACGGCAAAAGCAGCCTTCTGTGAGGGGGCAGGAGTCATCCAAGGCATCGTACCCTTTTCATCCCGGAGAAGTTGCCTTCTTTAGGGGAGCCATCGTCCCAAGAGTTTCTCCTTTCTTTGGGGGAGCCTGAGAATAACTTAGGCACCCTGCTAAGGGTCTGATTCCTCTTCAGATGGCCTCCTGACTCCGAGAGGCACTGCTTCTGAGAAATGGTGAGTGCCTCAGAAAGACACCTGCAATGCCCACATGGGGTGAAATTTCCCAAAGTTGAAATTGAGGCACTAGAGAGACACTGAAGACAGCATTTGATGAGAGGGCAGTTGAAGAGTGGCTCATGGGTGAAAGGAGTTTGGGGCATCTGCTCTCTGGAGGTGGTGATGTGCCCTCCTAGGGAAGTTCCACTTCAACTCTGCTGGAAAACTTTTCAAAACACAGCAGTGTAATTCAATGTCAAAAATCATTCTTAACATAGAAGAGCTATAACATAACATATAAATGAATAATAAACCATGAAACCATTACATAAATCTATCATTTTATTGTCTGAGAAATTTAATTATAAGGAAAAAAGAAAAGAAAATATATCTCTATTATTTAGATACCCTTGTACAATGAATATATATTATCTGGTATTCGCTTCTCTCATTCACTGATTCAAAAAATATCAGGCCCTGCTCTTAGCTAGAAAATGGAGCTTGGGAATCACCTTCTCTGACATCAGAACACAGTCCTTTTGTACAGGACATGTATTCAGTTAGGTCCCACATAGTATGTTGAAAAGATTGTAAAGTGTTCTGGGAGCTTAGGGATACAGCAACAACCACACAAAACCCCTGAGCTTATGGAGCCTTACTGTGCATGAGGGAAGGTGGGGGAGATGAAGGAATGAACTTTCACATGAAACACTCTGCCGGATGGTCATAAGTGTCTTAGATATATTAATACAAGCAGTAAGGTAGCACTGAGTATGCTGAGGGGAAAAACAGTTTAATCTGGGAGTAGGCCACACAGCTTCTTAGGGCAAAGGATTTCTAGGCAGAGGGTCAGAGTGCTGAGGTCAGGGCTGCAAGGAGCAAGCTGGTGACAGAGATAAGGTAGGGAAGAGGCTGGGGAGCAGATTCCACAGGGTCGTCAGGCCCTGGTAAGGTTGTTTCCTCTCTGAGTAAGGGCATCGACCCTGAGAGAGCTGGAGGGGCACTAGAGAGTCTCGAGCCAAAGAGTGATAAGACATTTTTAAGAGAACCCCTGGAATTACTATGTGGAAAACAGACCAAAGGGGACAAGGTCAGAAGGGGAAAGACCTGTTAAGAGGCTATGACAAACATCCAGCCAAGACATAATAAAGGTTTGAACCAGAGTAACAGTAGAGGTATGGTCAGATTCAGTATATATCAAAATTAGAGTGTAGGTAGAAACATGAAGAGAGGAGAGCCTGAGCCCTGGGACAATCCACTATTAGCAGTCTAGGGAAGAGCAGGAAGAGTCACAGCCTAAGAAGGAGAGGAAATAAGGTGGAAAAAGGAAAACCAGAAGACAAGTGTGTTAAAGGCCAAGTGAAGAAAGTACATCAAATTGGGGAATTAATCTACAATAAGATGATAACTGATCAAGGATTAGCTGATTAGTAATGCAGAGCTTCTTGCTTTTGACCAGAGTATTTTCAATAGAGTGGTGATAAAAGTGATTGAAGTGTGCTCAAGAGAGCACAGGAGTACACAACTTGTAGTTAGCATGACATTTGCTTTAAATAGGAGAGTGAGTTTCAGCTGGTAAGATCAAGAGAAGATTTGTTTCTCTAAAGATGGGTAAAATAAAAGGAATTGTAAAGGGGGAAAACAGAAAATTTTTACTGGAATTGGTGAAATCTAAGACTATCATATTTATTCCAGGAAAAACAAACCACTAATTGGTGGAATATTTTCAGATCTTTGGGCACTTTGCCCCTGACCACCATCCTTAAGGTCAGAATCAGGAAGAAACAGCTCAAGGTTATTGGAGAAAGTAAAGATGTTTTCAAAGCAGTATGGTGACCACCTCTGGCTTCCATTTGTTAATGAGTCTTACATTCCATTAGCCTCCTTACTCTCCTGGGCTTATCTTCATTGGCATCTTTTTCTCCCCAGTGCCTGCTTCTCCCTCCCTATCTCAGCATCAATCCTCTGAAATCCAGGGTCTACAGACTTACTGAATTAAGTTCCTTAAATCAAACTTTGTGTGCTTCCAATAAAATCTGTTTCTTGAAGAAAAACTCAAATATTGCAAAACTCAAGTATTGCAAATCAGCATGGTTTATTCTTTGAGGATTAAGAGGCCACAAGCAGTCAAGACTTCTAGAGCTCATAAAAGAAAATGCTAGCTCCAGCCATCTGAGCCCAAAAGGATGGAGAAAGGTTAAAGGAGAAGCCATTCTCCTATTACAAGGTCATGATTTCTTAAAATGAAAATCCAGTTCATGCAAAACAGGATTCATCATCAAACAAATTTATTGAGCACTTTGTACTAGTCTGCCTCCCCCAGCCACACAGAGACACCCTCTGAGGATTTGTAATGATGACATGCTGAGAAACCCGAAGGAATACAAACATATGTCAAAAACATAATTTGACTTTCTCCTTTCTCTTGAACAACTTAGACTAAAGCCATTAGATAGGACCAAGTGAATATGGGCATCTACATGGGCTGGCCTGAGGTTCAGAGCCCATGTGTAAAGGGGACAGCATAGTGACACATGACTGGTTATCTACTGCAATTGAGTATTAGGAGGAAGTTTTCTCACTGTCTGAGAAGGGAATAGCAAAAATGAAAGGGGAAAAAAAAAACTAGAATGAACCATGTAGTGTTGGATTAGAATTGAAGGCATAGGTTTAAACACCTCTATGGATTAGAACTGGAGGTTCAGATATAAATACAGATGCAAATGTGTATCTATGTATGAGTGTAGGAAGGTGTATTCAAACTCAATACCCCTTGCTTTGTCCATTGAAAGGACCTGGGAGCAGTGCCACCTGACGGCACACTGAGCATGACTAGAGCACAGATCCTGACTTCCACATATTATTCTCCAGGGAAAGTAACCAGGGCTTCTTGAAAAAATGGTTTATTCTAGGACTGGGGCCGGAAAAGTATAGATGATCTTGGAATATCTTGCTGGGCCAGAAAGCAAGGAAGTGCTCAAAGATGTCAAAAGAACATAGAAACCAATTTGAAGAGGCTTCCACTGGCCAAATCTAGGACAGTATGAACAGCAAAGCAAACAATGAGAGCAAATAGAACAAAATGAGAAGGCTTGAATTCATACTGATACAAATAAATGTATAAATCAGAAGATTCATGAAGAATCGGATATGTACATGGCTTTTCAAATATTTCCCTACCAGATCTTATTAATTACAAAGGAAAAATGTGTCATTTCACAGTGAAGAAACCTGGCAGACAACAGTCAATCAAATGATCAAAGTGCACATCAGGATGCAATTAGGACAGAATATTATCTCTGATATTCCTGCCAAAGGTAAGTAACTTGAATCTAATTATGACGAAACATCAGACAAACCCAAATCAAGGAACATTCTACAAAATAACTGGCCTGCAATCTTTAAAGGTACTAAAGTGCAAGGAAGACCTAGGAACTATTCCAGACAGAAAGAGACCACAGAGACACCACACTTAAATGTAGTGCTTGCATTTAAATCATTTTTTTTTCTATGAAGAACATACAAGGAACAACTGGCAAAACAGGAATGACATCTGAATTTCAGATGGTCGAAATGAAGTGGTGTTAATCTCCTGGTTTTTATGGTTGTATTGTGGTTATTCAGGAGAATGTCCTTACTGGGAGGAAATACACTGAAGTATCTGGGGATCATAGGTATATCAGATCAGCAGCTTACCATCGAACAGTACAGTTGGGGGAAAGCTCTTTGTATTATAATTGCAACTTTTCTGTAGGTGTGATTGTTTAAAAATAAAACAAAATTATGTTTTTGAAAAATAATCCTCATCCTCTTTTCCAAACACATATGATTACTGGAGTTACCTTAGGTGATAACAGCCCTGGGATTTGATCATCCACAGTGGACACTTGGACCAACACTCCTATAAGCAACACTATTCCATTCTTAGTAGGAAGGGAGTCTCAGTTGAGTACAGAGCCTTCCGAGTTTGGGCCGGAGGCATTTCTAAGCAGCCTCTTGGTCTCTACTCATAAGCACAGACTTAGGTGAAAAAGAAAAGGAAGAAAAAGAACTTCGAATTAATGTACCTATACAATGGGACAGGTTGAGAAACATTTTAAAACCTGTGTCAAGTTTGTTGCATTATGGTAGAAACAGTGAATCAGCCTGATAAAATAAAAGTACAATTGGTATCTTCAGGATATCATTTAATCCTATCTGTACCTAGCATTCAAGAAAAGAAATCCTAAAAATGATTCCGTATCAACATTGTAAGTATCATTCAAATTAAATTAAAAGATGAAAAAAACAGAGGTTCTGCAATGTTGAGGACCTTATTGGGGTGAAGGCAGGATTAGAAGCCATGGTTGACACTCCATCATGGTCTAACATTAATGCCCCTGCTCTCTCCACTAGGCTGATTCTCTGTGGAAAAAAAAGAGAAGGTAAATGCTATGCTCTTCTCCAAGAAATAATATGCTCTGTGAAAACTGAGAGAGGCAGACATGAATTAATCAGAATTTGAATAGGAATCCACTTGCTGTTCCATCTGTGAAATATTTTTCATCTTTTAAAAATAAAAATCCTTAATAGAACATGTAGGATTGATAATAAAATAGTCTTCCAAGATACCATCCGTATGTATATTGTTTTACTGCTTCTCTGCTCACTCTGCATTAAGACCTTCATTGATTCCAACACCCAAGCCACCATTTTGTAAGCAAGAGCCATAAGTTACTGGTGGCCTGAGAGGGTTCATTCTGCATCAGTGTTGCTTCCCCCATAAAGTTCAACAAATTGCCTGAAATATGAAAATAATCTTCTTGATTTCCTTCAGTCTTCCAGATAAATACTTGTGAATTTAATTAAGGAGTCAGAAAAGACAGTTGGAATCAGAAAACAAAATGGTATCAATTACTAGTATTTCCCATTCTCTGATCAGGCTTGTCTTATCTGAAGCTGGTAAAGTTGTTTAATCTTTTCCATCATCTTAGGGAAAAGAGAGCCTGGAAAGTCCTAATCATTCCACAGTAACTATCAATGGGATTTTCCATAACTATCTGGATATAAAATGAAGATCCTAAGAAGTTGATCCAATTCTAAAACTTATTTCTCAACTTAATCATAAATATGAAGAGACAACTCAACCATATTTTCTTCAAATAACATCTGGTTGTTTGGCCAGACTGTTAATACCTGAAAGAGTTTCTGAGTTTGTTCCAACAAATCTACACTTAAAGAGCTTAAAAATGTGTTTTTGTGTTAAACATTCTTTTCCACATCTGACTTAGGGCCAGCGATGTGACTGTGAGAAAGAACCTTGCCAAGAACTCAGAAAGAAAGGGAATAAAATTGTCTTTTAGAAGTTAAACTGTGAAACCAGCACCTATTGGATTAGGGCATAGGAATGAGAAATCACCACAAACGGACAAAAAGTTGCTAGGCCAGCAAGATTTGGATGTGACTCCACTAAAGGTATAAAATACACATCTAAGGGTGATATTAATCATTCGTGGAGTCATGGAAGAAGGGTTATTCACACAGACTTGAGCAGTACTCACCAATGCACCATTCTGACTGGAAGGGGTCAGGAGCAGCACAGTTGAGGTAGCACAGAACCACCACCAAGTCATTTCTATTGTGAAAATGAATACATCACTTTGCCTTTGCCTGATTACCACTAAACCTTACCCTGGGCTGGTCTGCCTTATTCATGATGGAAAACTCCACTTTGAGCATACATACCAACCTAGGGCAGGCAATCATTAGATGTTTGCTCAATGAATTTGCTCCAACTCTTTGCTCACAACTTCCTGAGGATAATTTGGCTCCCCACATAGTTCTGACTACAGGGAGAGTATGAGCTAGTCTTGTGGATTTGAGAATTCTGGTCCTCATGCCAGCAATAAAACTCATTGAAACCGACAGTTTAGCATTTGAGTTTCCTTACTCGCAAGTTGCTCCCAAAGAAAGGGACCTTGTGTGCACTGCTTGATCAAGTTTCCGAGCCCAAAGGGCTTGCAGCAGGTCTCTGGGCTATGATAACTTTACCAGGATGATGATGATAGTAGTAGCGATGGTGCCAACCTTGGCCATGAGTAGAGCATCCTGTGTGTACCATCAGACATTGTACTATACGCTTTATATACTTGAACTCATTTAAGCCCCACAATAATCCAATAAATTAGGCATTATAAGCATTCCCATTTTGTAAGTGAAGATGCTGAGACTCAGAAAGCTTTAGTAACTTACCCAAAGACCCATATTCAGAGTTTGGATTCAGATCCAGATTTATCTGACCCTAAAGCCTAATTTTTTTAATTGTAAAAAAATACTACCTTTGGAGAGATGAACCTTTATCTTTCTCTTTGCCACACTCTTCTGCTTCAGCAGTGTGCCCTGGGCCATCCCAGTCCACCTTCAATATGACTACATCAATGCACCGCTACTGTCCAAGTCTTCACATAAAGTTACATAGCATACCAACGCACCCTTAATTAGAAGTGCACAAAGTCAAGCCCTGTTGCAAGGAACAGCAACACCAATCTACCCTATGCCATCAGTACCATTAGCTTCAGGAGCCAAAAACAGGGGCCTCTTTAACTTTTTCATCTCCCTCACCATGCCTGCCACAACCCATCCAATCATTCACATGTTCCTCAATTGAATCTCTTCAAGACTTCCCTGATGCATTCACTTCCCCCCGCTCACCATTCCCATTGCTACTACCCATCTCTCACCTGGATTACTACGAAAATCTCCAAGGTTCTGCTCATGCTTCTACTCTTGCTCCACGTTGCTCCATTTTGTGTCCACAACGTGGGATTGCATCCTTAAGGACACATTCAGGGATCTTTGTATAATCTAATCATGAATTCCACAGTTTAAAACTCCTTCAGTATGACCCCTCGCCATATCCTGTGCTTCAGCCCTCTTCGTGAGTGGTCTGCGGTTTTTGGGATTTACTCAGCTCTATACACTCTAGGATGGCACACACATACCCAGCACAGATACACCTACATCCCCCAAGACCAGCATTCTCTCCACATCTCCCTGGGCAGCCTGTACAGGTGTTTTAGAACTCACTCTCATTTTAGCTCCTCCAAGAATCCTGGATTAGGTGCCCAACTGAGGTCTTCTCATCACATCCCCATCTCACCCCTCATACCACTGTATGGGATTTTTAAAAATTATTATTTATGTGACTTCACCTTCAGACTCTGACCTACCTGAAAGCCAGGACCCACTTTATTTATACACAGTGTCTAACATGAACAAATACTTGTTAAGCAAATGAATGAATGAATGTGAACCTGGTATACCACAGGCATCAGAATCCACCCAGCTTTCTCAAGTATCAGCTGTATGATCTTAAGAAAGTTGCTTAATCTCCCTAGTCCTCAGAGTTACTGTCTGTAAAATGGAGATCATAAAATCTACACTTTCAAGTTATTGTGAGCTTTAAACTAAATCACATAATATGTGTGAAATCCTAGGTGTCATGCCTCATATATAGTAAGTATTCAACTGTTGGTTGTTATTATTATTGCTGTGCCCTTCAAGGCCCAACTGAAAACATTCACATTCTTGAAAGACTCTGCATCAATTCCCAGCCCACCATGATGACTGTGCTGCTCCATGCTACATTTCATAATGTATTATTTTGCTGCTTGAATATATTGTTTGAAAGGGTCTGCCTTTTCAGTACTTTCTTCAGGTCACCTAATACTTTAACAAATGCTTTTAGATGAAATGATATTATCAAGTTCAGTTTTGTTCTATAAACTAATGGTGCCTTTTTGCTATAGATCTTACAGTCCACTGGAGCTTTAAACCAGGGAAATTCATTTTGCAACTCCTAATGATGCAAATACCATAAAGAGAGGCCAGGGAGAGACACACGCTTAGGAGAAATGGCAGGGCTCTGGAAGGGAGACAGGTGGTGATCTCAAATTAGAAATCAGGTCTTAAAGGGACCACAAGCAAGATGAGGTTTCGAAAAAAGGGTGTCCTTTGTCACAACAAATGTGAAAAGGTGAATAGTCAGACTAATGCCTAAAAGAAACTTACAGCTTTGCCCCTGTAAGGAATACTGTGCAGTCATTAAAAATAGAAGACCAGCTAATAAAATGGCAAATAAGAACATGTAGGAGACGATGTTAAGTTTAAATATATTTAGACAATATAAGACTTTTGATCATAGTATGTAAAATTTGCTTTAAAATAAACGAAAAATCTAAAGGGAGTAGACCAAAATTTTAATAGCTGTAACACGTGGATAAGTTTGTGGGCGAAATTTTCTTTTATCAATTTCCCACACCGTTTGTAGTCTTGCCATATTCTTTTAAAATGTAAAAAATATTTCTTAGAAAATAGATATTCTGCGTACCTCTCTCGCAGATGGCTCCAGAAAGAAATGAGATAGTGCAGAAGACACGCCCTAGACTGCAGGGGGCTCCATGAGCCCAGAGTCTGACTCAGCAGCGTGCGAAAAGGGGCGAACGTAGGCACGGGGCGCCCTGCAGCTCGATCCCGCCCTGGATGGGTCCCTTCTTTCCCTGCCACCGCCTCGCAGGCCACCCTCGGTGGGCGCAGCGCCCCTCCCAGCCCAAGACCATGCTGTCCCCAAGCCACCCTCCTTGCGAAGGATCCCTCCGGGAGAAGGGAGGAGCCACAAGGGGCCGGAAAGAGAGTTCCAGGACTCAAGCCCCCGCGACTTCGCCCTTTCTGGTCCCGCGCGGCCCCCCACCTCCGCCCTTGCGGGCCGGTGCTTAGTACCTCTTGCAGGGGATCAGCGCCTTCCTCTCATCCAGCACTCGCACGCGCTGGTTGAGCCCGTCGTAGGAGAGCAGGGCGCGGCTGTTGCGCCCGCTGCTTTGCTGGTACACAACCTGGCGCCCCTCCCACTGCTGCGGCGCCTGGCAAGGGCGCGGGGCTCCCGGGGAGCCCACCGCCCCCAGGCCGCTCAGGGTCCAGGCCCAGAGGCCGCTCAGCAGCCAGGCGCCCAGGGCGCCCCGAACGGTGCGGAGGGAAGCGCGTCCTGCCATCTCGGTCGACCTTCCCCCAGAGAGCGAGCCCGAGCCCAAGGGGGCGCTGAGGCGTCCGGGCGCAGAGTGGCTCCCTCCAGCTCCCTCCGCACTGTGCCGGGAGTGTGGTCTGGACCAAAGTGCTTCCGGCCACCGCGGTGGCCTCTGCCGCTGTTGAGATCAGGACGCGCGAGTCCCGGGAGCCGGGACCAGGGCCCTGGGAAGGCTCCAGTGAATCGCGCGGGAGCTATTTCTGCCTGGGCCAGTGCCTGCTGCCGCCTTGGTTTTCACTGCTCACTGCTGCCAACAGGAAATGCAGTGGCAGTGGTGCCACTAGCATCCTAGGAGGCATCCTGTTTTAAGAGGGGGATGGGGGAGACTGTGCTAAGAAGTGTGTTTCTCCACTAAGTTCGGTGTTCAACAGGTAATCACACACTGAGGGGCAATTTCAAAGTCAAGCTGCTGCGTTTACTGTGCCCCCACATACATTGCCCCTGGACAAAACTGCAAACTTCTTCCACTAAATTAAAAGTGGAAAGATGGGTCTTTTCCTGAAGAAATGATTCTAGCTATTCATGATGGCTGTTTCTCACACCCCATTCCCAGTGAAGAGTCTAGGAGACTAGTGGACAGCCCCTTGCATTGGGCCTAGGACTCATGGGCGTTGCCTCAAGGTCACGTTGCAGTGAGACTGCTCCTACCATCGCCTGGCAACACCACCAGTCGAGTGGTTTGGGTGTCTGGGGGGTTTAGCTTCTTCAAGAACAAGGTTAATTGGGCTTACGTTTATGTAATGTTAGGACTTACAATATGGAATGAGTGGGGCTCACACATCTGTATTCCCAACTACTCAGGAGGCTGGAGTGGGAGGATGGGCTTGGTAGTTACCGGTTGCAGTGAGCCATGATTATGCCACTACACTCCATGCAGCCTGGGTGACACAGTGAGACCGTGTCTCCAAAAACATGATAATAAAATATGAAATCGAGAAAAAAGGAAGCAACTAAAAAAATGTATGGCGTCTTTCCATTTAAACTGCATTTCCAGGATCATTAAGATTGAGACAGGTGAAAGTGGGAGATAGCATTCCTGAATGAAGGACATGAAAACAAGACAAAAGGGAATAATGCTGCGGTTCACAGACAAGGCAGAGGAGTACTCTGAAGCCATAGAACTCATTTTAAGGATTTTATCATTAATACCGAGGACCTTGGGAACTGTCAATCAATGTAAAGCTAGGGAGGGGCATCACTGGGCATACCCCTGGAAAGCCCACTTAGGCAACAGAAGGGGTAAGGTCAAAGGGAAGGCAGGGAGAGGAAGAAGCTACTGTTATAATCCTGGAAAGAGATGATCCTGACTCAGCTAAGGCAGTGGGAGTGGGCATGGAGAGGGTGGAAGACAGTTGGGAGCTGTGGAGGAGCATTTCAACTCAGAGGGAGAGGTTTCTGGTTTGGACCACTGGGAGTCCAGTCCTGAGTGAGGAGAGACAATCAGTTCATTTTAGGATTGGTTGATTTTGAACTGACTGTGGAATATTCAGCTGGAAATATTCACAAGACAGCTGAATAAATACTTCCAGAAACCGGCAGAGCTTTTGGATTAGGAAGCCATGGATACCTAGGTGGTAACTGAAGCCAAAGAGCACAACAGTGATTTCTGGAGCAATTCCTCACTCCCCCCTCCACCCAGCAAAGAAGCGTCTGGCAATGTCTGGAGATATTTTTGATGGTCACAATGCAGATAGGGAGGAGGCTACTGCTGGCATTTTGTAGGCGGAGGCCAAGGATGCTACTAAACTTCCTCTAACAGCCACCTTGCCCCGTCCAAATGAAGAATTATCTGGCTCCAAATGTCAAAAGTGCTGGGGTTGAGAAATCCTGGAGTTCAGAGGAGTGTTGAGTGTGAGAAGAAGGATTAGGATGGAGCCCTAGAGAGCTCCAGCCATTTAAAGGATGTGCAGAGAACAGGCATTTGAGGAGACCAAAAGAAGTCACCAGAGAGAAGCCACCAAATGAGGCAACTTTCCGAGCCTCGTTAAATAAATGTAAGGCACAGAGAGAATGGACTGAATGCTGAAGTAGGGTGTTCTAGAATCACAGCCTCCCTGGAGGGCATGAAGAGGAGGAATAGTTGACAGGTTTTCCTGATGCATCCTTCCCTGATGCCCTCTCTCTGCAGAAGCACTAGAAACACTACCAATGGGCCAAATGGGGCAGGCACAGAGCTTTTGGAAGAAGGGCTCTTCATTTCCTATTACCTTTTCTTTCTCTTTCCCTTTTTTTTTTTTTTTTTTTTTTTTTTTTGAGATGGAGTCTCACTCTGTCGCCAGGCTGGAGTGCAGTGGTGTGATCTTGGCTCACTGCAACCTCCACATCCCAGGTTCAAGCGATTCTTCTGCCTCAGCCTCCCAAGTAGCTGGGATCACAAGTGTTGCCACCACACCCAGCTAATTTTTGTACTTTTAGTAGAGATGGGGTTTCACCATGTTGACCAGGATGATCTCCATCTCCTGACCTCGTGATCCACCCACCTTGGCCTCCCAACGTGGTGGAATTAACAGGCATGAGCCACTGTGCCCAGTGTCCTCTTACCTTTACTTAAAGGGAATGCCTCAGAAAACATCAGAGAAGCCCATGAGACTCTGTGATTTGGCACTTATATAGTTAAACAGATGCAGCAGATTCAAGTTGGCTGCAGAAATTTGAACTTTCTCCAAGTTTGCCATCCTCAGACTCACAGGCAAAGGATAAGGGTAGTTCAGCTCATTCTATTGCTCCTCTGGTAGAAACTCTGACTAATAGTCTTTTTCGCTCAGTGAAAGGATTAGACTCATTGGAGTTTACTACTAGAAATAGCTTGAGATGTCATCCGGGCTATCCTGTTGCATGATATTTTACTAGCCTGGCTTGGCATCTTTGGAGGCTGAGACCTGTTCTATGGAAATTTAGACTACTTTTCTAGAGTGGCTTGGCAGTGTAAGAACAACCTGGGCATCCCCTAAATAAGAACCAGACTCTTTTGATGAACCCTGAAATGTATTGGTCTCATTTATTCTTTTAACTTACTATGGTTAATTCATGTTCCTTAAAAAATAAGATAACGCATTTGAAGTTCTTCGCTCCATGCCTTGACCACTGTAATCTCCCAATAGATGTCAGTTGTGCTTGTTGCTTCCTTGGCTGTTTTAATCCATAATCTTTAGTTTTAATCCTTAGTCCAAACTAAACTAATTTTGTAGGTTTGAGCTTTGAAGAGAAAAACTGTGCGTGTTAAATTCAAGTTAAACTGTATTTTTAAAGATTAATATTCAGAGAACATGTTTCCATATTGCTGATGCCCTAGAAATTAGCATATAGCAGAAGTCTTACCACTTGAAGATTGATATACATTTAAAGCAATAAAACCTCCCTTTTCTGTGGATAGCTGAGCCAGAAACTGGAATTACTAACTCTTCTTAATGCAAATAAGATAAAAGAGAAAGCAAAGCATACATATTTGCATTCCATAGTACACAGCTTCTTATTCAACCCAAGCAACAGTCTCTGAGCACATCAGAAACCAAGATTTTAGGTTGCCGAGGTGGAAATCCTTTGGTATGAAGGATTAGAGCAGGGGAGACCTTTCAGACTGTAGTGTCAGGTGTTTTCTCCTGGGTTCCACTAGTGCCGGAGAAGGGAACAGGGAGTTAGAAGGAAGAGGGAATGTCGGAAGGCATTTCTCAAGTTGGAAGATGCTAGCACACCTTACCCTAGCTCTGTTAACTTTCTAGAGCAGAAACAAACCAAATGCCATACTGGAAAAATGTCAGCCCAAAGTGTCTACTAGCAACAACAAACCACACTCCACACAAGGAAGGGCGGAGCGGGGGTGACTTATACAACGTGTCCCTCCTGTTCCGACATTCACTGCACTCTCCCTGCCCCGCAGGACAGTGTCCCAATTGTCCTCAGCGCTCCTCGAGCCACCTACTGGAGAAAGCAAATATGTTTCAGAATTAGAGGGCAGCAGAAGTTCCCATTTCCCCCCAACTCTATACTTGGGAAAACTCTAAGACAGAGGGAGCAAAGTTCAGTTTTCATTCCAAAGACTGTCTTTCTCTCTCTTGAAATTCTCTTCCGCACCCTCTCGTATCTAGTGTCGAAAACAACTGCCAGAGGTTCTTTTTCTTGGTCCGAAGAAAAAAGACTGGCCAGACGAAAAAGGAGGGACTTTCGGGGGAAAGCAGGCTTCCAGCCCTGGGCTGCAGCCCGGAGGGGATGATGTCACCGCTTCTGCAACGAGGGGCCTAGGGGTGGGGCGGCAGAGGGGGAGCCCGCGCCGCGCCTGCAGCTGCCAAGGGAGCGTTCTGAGCCCACGTCAGGGGAGGTGTCGGGATAAATAGGGTCCCGCAATGGCCGTGGCTGGCTGCGCTCCGAGCTGCGGAGTCCGGGACTGGAGCTGCCCGGGCGGGTTAGCGCCCCGAAGGCTGAGAGCTGGCGCTGCTCGTGCCGTGTGTGCCGGGCGGCCGAGATCCGCAGCCGGACCCCGCGGCCCCGCTTTGCTACCCACTAGAGTTTGGGGGAATAAACTCTCTTGCGCCCCGGAGAACTTTCTTCTCGGGGAAGGGACAGAGAGAGACGAAGGTGGCAGGAAGAGAAGGGCGCTTTCTGTCTGCCGGGGTGGTAGCGCGGGAGGGCAGTGCCATGTTCCTCTCCATCCTGGTGGCGTTGTGCCTGTGGCTGCGCCTGGCGCTGGGCGTGCGCGGCGCGCCGTGCGAGGCGGTGCGCATCCCCATGTGCCGGCACATGCCCTGGAACATCACGCGGATGCCCAATCACCTGCACCACAGCACACAGGAGAACGCCATCCTGGCCATCGAGCAGTACGAGGAGCTGGTGGACGTGAACTGCAGCGCAGTGCTGCGCTTCTTCCTCTGTGCCATGTACGCGCCCATCTGCACCCTGGAGTTCCTGCACGACCCCATCAAGCCGTGCAAGTCGGTGTGCCAACGCGCGCGCGACGACTGCGAGCCCCTCATGAAGATGTACAACCACAGCTGGCCCGAGAACCTGGCCTGCGATGAGCTGCCTGTCTATGACCGTGGCGTGTGCATCTCGCCTGAAGCCATCGTCACGGACCTCCCGGAGGGTGAGGACTGAGGAAGGATGGAGGGAGGCAAGGAGGCTCCTGGGGCCGGGGCTACCACTTGAGGACTGGATGGTCACACCTAAGGCTGTCAGGGGCTTCTGAGGCTTGTAGGAGGTGGGAAGGAGTGGGGGAAACATTTCCTTCAGAAAAAGTCTTGTTTCCCCATAGGACTTTTAGGAGCTAGCGAAGAGCATTGCACCCCATAAAGAAAAAAACAAAGATTTTGCTTACAAAGGGAGCCGTCGACAATGTTTGCATTTATAGCAATAACAGAAATGATCATAGCAGTGAACAGGTGTTGCTATGTGTCTGAGAAAGTGTTAAACACATTACAGGTTATTCACTCATTTAATGCCCAAAGTAATCTCACCAGGCAGGTGCCAATACTTGCTCCATTTAATGCTACTTCTTAAAAGGTTTTTGTTGTTATTGTTTTTTCTGAAAAAGCAGTAATAGTCATTGTGTCCCACCAGGAGTGAGATTTGTAATTGCAGTTGCCCTGGAAAATTGCGAGGTCTGTTTCATGGTCATTGACCTGGAGCCAACTACCGTGGCGTTTTAGTTAACCCGATCTCTGCTTCCACTTCCTTCCTTTCTCTTTGGTCATTTGACTGCTTTTCTAGGAAGAAGAGGTTTAAATTCACTTCTTAAAATGAAACCTAGGAATATTTTTGCATTCTTTTATCCAGGCATCCTCTGATCCAGTTACCCTACATTGAAAGAGATTATAATATTGTTGTGCTGGAATCTCTGAAGTTATACCTCAGAGCATGGCCCTAAACATGAAGGAAGAGTGGTTAAGTGAATGTGGTAAATTGAAACTCCTCTCTAATTCAGAGTTTTAGAATAGAATATATTTGTTGTTTAAATTTTATAACTAATAGAAGGTTATGCTTGGTTTGGTTATATACCTCTGAACTGTTTCTGCACTGCAAGATATGAGATGAGCATTTGGAAATACACTGGTTATTTTGATTAATGTAAACTGTCAGCTTTGAAAATCAATATTTTAATATGACTTTGGGAGAGAGTGATGTGATTTATCCAGTTTGGCTGTATATACCAGTGAGGTTAAATGGATGTACATTCACATCAGGTTGTGCTTGGATAGGCAAATATTCACCCAAAGGACTTCTTTCCTAAGCCCTGGATTCACTATGAAAGCAGAAGTCAACAATCACATGCCATTTTTACTGTTAAGTACAATTCTTTTGTGATACTGTTAGTTGATATCGTCAGAGGGCTCCTTATTCCAGCTGGGTGAACAGAACAAATCACCAGCCATGCCCATGTGGCCCTGTTTGTGTTTCAGATGTTAAGTGGATAGACATCACACCAGACATGATGGTACAGGAAAGGCCTCTTGATGTTGACTGTAAACTTCTAAGTCCCGGTGAGTTCTTTCTTCATGGAGGCTCCCTCTACTTTTCCTCCCTAGAGTGATTTCTATGCTCTTTCCAACTTTCTGCCTCTCTTTTGCTTTTTTAGATCGGTGCAAGTGTAAAAAGGTGAAGCCAACTTTGGCAACATATCTCAGTAAAAACTACAGCTATGGTAAGTCATCTGTTAAAGCCATTTACTTTTGAGAATCGGTTCATTACAAAGCTGGAATCTCAATAAGGTTTTTTTCCCTAAAGCTACTCATAGAGTAAAGAAAGCGAAAAGTCGATTATTTTTCTAGTTAATTATGGGGATTCTATTAATACATGGCACAATAACAACTACAAAATATCTTGCTTTTCTGGACAAATCAAGTGAAAACAAAGGAAATGACCCAGGTGATAATAATTACATGCATCAGATTAAAAGTTTGACATCTTGATCCTCCTTGCCTTGGTAAAAAGTGCTGCTCAGCCCAGGTGGCACACTCCACCTGCCCTCTTCCTGCAGGAAGAATGGGAGAATGATCCATGGATCTGGTTATCTGAGGGTCAGGGAATTAAGGCCCATAGGCCCAGAGAGTTAAGATTTGCCTGCATATCCTTTTACTTGTGGACAGCTACAAATATTTAACATCTTACAGAAAGTTGGAGAAAAAAATGTTAATCACAAAATCCTATGGCTAAACTACTGAAATAGTTTAAATGCCCTCCTCTCTCATACTTGAAAGAATCATTCAACTTTGTCTTCCAAGAATATGTCAATCAATCATGAATTTTTTTTTGAAACAGAGTCTTGCTCTGCTGCATGCAGTGGTGTGATCTTGGCTCACTGCAACCTCTGCCTCCCAGGCTCAAGCCATTCTCCTGCCTCAACCTCCTGAGTAGCTGGGATTACAGGCATCACCATGAAGTCCAGCTAATTTTTGTATTCTTGGTAGAGATGGGGTTTCACCATGTTGGCCAGGATGGTCTTGAACTCCTGTTCTCTGGTGATCCACCTGCCTTGGCCTCCCAGAGTGCTGGGATTACAGGCATGAACCACCATACCCAGCCTGAAATGTTTTAAGTAATTTTAATTTCACTATTGTCATCTGAAAGTAAATTGAATAAAGCATGTTCTTTTTAAATTTGTTTTTGTAAAATGTCTGTTTGGGCTAGCTACTTTATATTTCATTGCATCTCTTAAATTATTTCTGCTGAAATAACATAAAGTGGTTTTGGGGAAAAAGCTTATTTTGTTTGCTGACTTAGCTTTCATATTGCCGATTGAAATTTTATATCAGTAAGAAACTTTGGATATATATCAGACATGAAAGTAGGAGGATCACAGCAATATAAATATCTGAAAAAAATAAGCTCTTACAAAGCTATCAGATTTAAGAATCATATGTAGCCAATGTGGGCAGTTCAACTACAAAAAGTAGCTTATCTTTTCCAGTAGCTTTTTTTCTTAAAGCCTGATCTATGTAGATACCGTCCTAATCTGATTTACTTAGTCCCTCGTCTGCCAAGATCCAGGCTTAAATACTAATCTGAGTTTCACGTCATGTCGCTCTCTGCAGTGTTATGGTCTTGGAGCAACCTTGATGACGAAATCATTTTGCATTCAAGTCCTTTGGTGTATTCATAAACTGGTTTCCTGAAATGGAATTCATGACAGACCCATGTTAGGCTGACTACAGCTCTATGGGAGTCAGTAATTGCAAGAGACCGCCGAAACCAGCATTTAAAACTTGGTCAGAGACAGAGGCATCTGTAACAGTTCCATCTCTGCTCTTAATGGGTCTACTTTGTCAGTCTGTGAAATTTAAAGATTGAGAACGGTAGTCTCCAGAGACTCCCTCCAGTTCAAAAATGTTATGACTAATAACTATCTCTATAAAACAGAAGAAGCTCAAGCATCAGATGGATGATTGAAGAGATGCAAACTGTAAGATGACTTCTGAATCTGAAAATATGTAATCCTCACTTCAAATCACCACAAGGAAGAACACAAACATATAAATGTTTTTTTACTGACCTGAAGGCAGAGCCAGACTAAAACCTACTTTTCATTTTGCTTTCCCATCTCCCAGTATACTCCAGAACATTTAAGACAATGTTGACAGTATAGGACGCCATCCATTTAGCATATGACTGTGGGCTTTTTCCCTACACTCAGGCCACTTGGACATAACCATAATTACAGGAGTGATTCTTTAAGAGAGGCTCAGAAGTTGGCGTGAATACATCATCCCTAGTTTTTCCCCAAAACCTTCAATAACACTTTTATCTATTTTTAAATTGCAGTTATTCATGCCAAAATAAAAGCTGTGCAGAGGAGTGGCTGCAATGAAGTCACAACAGTGGTGGATGTAAAAGAGATCTTCAAGTCCTCATCACCCATCCCTCGAACCCAAGTCCCACTCATTACGAATTCTTCTTGTCAGTGTCCACATATCCTGCCCCATCAAGATGTGCTCATCATGTGTTATGAGTGGCGCTCAAGGTAGGCACAAAGAGGCAGAAGGAACTGTCTGCATGCTGCTTAGTGAAACCTCAATCTCAGTTAGCAGTCATGGTTTAAATATGTAACAAAAATATGCCAGTGGCTCTCTCTCTTTTTTAAAATAGTTTACCAGATGCCTCTGTTTGAATAGCATGTATTCTAAATATCAATTAATTCCTCATAGAATGAAGGAAAAATCAAATGCATATTTGAATAGAGTCTTTAAAAATCAATTTTAAAATTCATTAAGTGATTTCAAATTTTATAGACAAGTCAATGATTTTAAGGAAGAACAATTCTTTTCAAATCTTTCAGACAATTTTAGAGTGGCAAATACTGAATTTTTAAGGCCTCTTTAATAGCATACAGATCAAGTAAATAGGCATTGGAGAGTATAGTTCCCCATGTTTTCCATATAAACATGTCATAACATTTGTTTGATAAAGTATTGCACAAACACACACACACATACACACAAACTTTAAGATGATTTCTGAATTGAATATGTGATGCTTAATTCAAATCATAAGGCAAAGCATAAACAAATAAATATATGCTTCACACACACTCAGATGATCTAAATGCATAATGTGATCTACAAATAAATATTGTTACAAGGAGGAATGAAAGAAAACAACAATAAAATATAAATGGTGGATATGTGGATTATGAGGTAAAGAAGTATTGAATAATTTTTTTTTTACAATTTCTGTATTTTTAGCTTTTTACTTTTGTAATAAAAAGCTGCTTATTAAGATAATTTTTTTTCAGGATGATGCTTCTTGAAAATTGCTTAGTTGAAAAATGGAGAGATCAGCTTAGTAAAAGATCCATAGTAAGTATCATGAGCAACACTGTGAAGAAGGATGTAAATGCACGTAAAGGATTTTTTTTAGAATTTGGGGATTCTTCCCATTCTCTCATCTCTAAGCTCTCATAAGAGCCAGCAGTAGCAACAGGATTTGTCTTTTGAATAGGCAGTTAAGAGTGTTGCTATTCTCACTCACTGTCATTCTACTTCAAAGGTGATTTCGTTGTGTTCAATACTAATGTGCTGGTTATTTCCAAATTAAATGAGCTTTCTGTTTTTTAATTACATTAAATTGTTTTAGTGAATCATGAAATACTTAAGCAAACTTAATATCCATTGAGATTAAAACTGACATATATTTGAAGGGGTGGGAATGCCTAGTTCTAAAACTTACCCTATCACTATACATAGCAGAATCTTTTCCTGTGTTTATAATAATTTAAGAATTTTGTCAAAAGTCATATGCAAAAAGTAATGGTTTTGCTGTCAAATCTATGATTTTTGTGGTAACATCACAGAAATATTGGTAATTCAGTTAGAGGAGTTAGAATAATTTTTTTGCCCAGAGATGTGAAATTATACCAATCTAAAGACATCAGGTAATTGGTGTGAAATTTTTAAAGCATCTCTTTTCTGCAAAATATTTTCATATATATTCAGAAGAATTTGTGTTTACAGGTTCACAAAACATGTTGCTATTGCCTATGCCCTCTTAGTTTGCACCAATAAAAAGTCCCAGGCAAGAGAAAAGTACATATGAATAACTGAGTTATGGAGAATGTAGTTAGAATACAGCCTCTCCCAGTCAGTGTACTTCTGAATAAGAGAACCAAACACTTGTGCTAAATCAGAGCTAAAATCTCATGAGCTTCTCAGGAGCGTGCTTAGTTCTATTAGACAAAAAATTCTAGCAGGATTGGTTATCTGGTTTCCAGGACTATAGTAGATTGGAAGCATCAATACAGAAGGCAAGCAGACCTTGAGAACCCGGGCTTGCCAACAGGAAAGCTTTCAATAATTATGGCTGTGGGGACCGTTTACTTTTGCAGCACATTTTCCAGTATACTTCGGCAAGAATTTGAAAATATCACCACATGATAGCAACATACAGTAATGAGTTTATTATTTTAGAATAGACTAAAATTGTGTCATAGCACAGTGGGGACAATGTTTTTCTTTTCATTGCCTTCCTAGTGCCTAGAATAATACCCGGCTAATGACGGTGCTCAATCTTTTAGATGAATGAAATATACTCTAACCAAGCAAGGACATCTGTGTTAATATAAAGCAGTGTCAATTCAAGTGGACTCACTTGTTTATTGTTCCTTACCTGAGCTATTTAAAGAATATTTTTTTTGCTATCAGAGAAACTTGATTTTTCAGAATGACTCGTTTCCCAGTGGTTCTGGCTAGCTAGGATGTTAGTGGATGACTAGATGTAGAAGGGGCCTCTGTCTTCCTTTGGATGTGGAAGAATGAAGTGAACAAACCCCTGACTTCCCAGTGACATGGGGTAAACTCATGCTAGTAACCATGAAATAAGAGCCCCTTTGAAGGCTTTGCACTGTAGGAATGTTGCATTATGGGGCTAGTGGTCAAAAGCTCATGGGTGAGGGCCTTGGGCTCTGGAGTCAGAGTGGGTGAATATGAATCCTGGCTCTGACATTTACCAGCTCTGTGGCCTGCAAATAACCTCTTTGTGCTTGTTTCCTGCCCTTGCCAATGATGCCTATTTAGAAGGACTGTTGTTTCAATGAAATGAATGTATGTGAAAACTTCATCACACACCGAGCACTTTCTAAGTCGCCTGGTATGATAAGTGCTTGATGTAGAGTTGCCATCGTTAGTATATTACAGTGAAAAACTTGCCTTAATTCTAATACTGGCTGAACAGCATAAAGGGGTGAGATGATTTGATAGTCATGTTTACAAATTGCCTTCCAGCAGTGGGAAGAGAGGCTGCGGGAACAGCGGAGAACAATTCAGGACAAGAAGAAAACAGCAGGGCGCGCCAGTCGTAGTAATCCCCCGAAACCAAAGGGAAAGCCTCCTGCTCCCAAACCAGCCAGCCCCAAGAAGAACATTAAAACTAGGAATGCCCAGAAGAAAACAAACCCAAAAAGAGTGTGAGCTAACTAGTTTCCAAAACGAGACTTCTGACTTCCTTACAGGATGAGGCTGGGCATTGCTTGGGACAGCCTATGTAAGGCCTTGCACCCCTTGCCCTAACAACTCACTGCAGTGCTCTTCATAGACACATCTTGCAGCATTTTTCTTAATGCTATGCTTCAGTTTTTCTTTGTAAGCCATCACAAGCCATAGTGGTAGGTTTGCCCTTTGGTATAGAAGGTGAGTTAAAGCTGGAGGAAAAGGCTTATTGCATTCAGAGTAACCTGTGTGCATACTCTAGATTTCTGTGTGGGGAAAATAATGCTTTTTACAATTTGACCTAATATGTGCATCGTAAAATAAATGCCATATTTCAAACAAAACATGTATTTTTTTATAATGTGTTTTATTTCTGTTTGTTTGACTTCTATTGTTACAATGCTAGTGATGTTTTAAAATGTAATCAAAAATATACTGCTTCTAAGAAGGAAAGGTAGTAGAATGAATGTCTAAAAGATCTTTATATGTTTATGGTCTGCAGAGGACTTTTGTGATGAAAGGGGATTTTTTGAAAAATCTAGAGAAGTAGCATATGGAAAATTATGACGTCGTCTTTACAATGACTTCTGCTCTGTTTTTAGCTAGAAACTCTAAAAACTAAAATGCTAATAAAGAAAAATAAATAAAAAAGAGAGGCAGACAATGTCTGATTCCTGTTTTCTGGTTACCTGATTTCACGATCATGATGCGTCTTGTAAACACGCTCTTAAGTAGCACTAGAAAGAGTCAGTTTGTCTGTACCATTAGGAGTTAGGTACTAATTAGTTGGCTAATACTCAAATATTTTATACTCACAACAAAGAGGTATGTCACTCATTTCACTTCCCAGGACATCCACACTAAGGATAATTTGACAAGTATAAAAATGGCCTTCATGTGAGTTGCAAAAATTTGTTTTCTTCACTTAAACATTTTCTTTGCCTAAATGCGTGTGAGAGGAGTTAAATATAAATATACAGAGAGGAAAGTTGAGGTTTCATCTCTGAAATGAGAATTACTTGACAGTTGGAATACTTTAATCAGACAAAAAGAACTTATCTGGTAGTATTTTATCAACAAATTTCAGGCTTGTGGATAATTGGAGGCATTTATTTAAAAAATAATTTTACTGGCCTTTTGGTAGCAGTAAGCATGTATTCTTTATAAGGCATTTGATAAATGCAAAATGTCAAAAGGAAATAAAATCCCATCTAATCCTACTCTCTACTACACAGAGGTAATCACTATTAGTATTTTGGCATATTATTCTCCAGGTGTTTCTTATGCACTTATAAAATGATTTGAACAGATAAAACTAGAAACCCACTATACACGCGTTTTATAACCTGCCTCCTTTGCTTGGAACTTTATTGAGATAAGTTTCCACGTCAAGTAAGTGCATACCACCTCATTCCTAAGAGCTGTGCTATATTCCATAGTATGCATTACTCAACAAACCCATGAGCTGTTGGGTACTTAGGATGTTTCCTAACTGATCATACTGAGTAAATATCTCAATAGCCAAACACCTGTGCACATCCTTCATTAGTGCCTTGGGATACGTTTGTTTAAAAAGCATTGTTGGGCCAAGGAGTATGCTTAGTGAGGACGATTCTTGATTATGTTGTCAATTATGCCCAGAATGCTTTGACCATCGGTATATGGAAATGCTGACTTTCCAACCCCTCACTAAGATTGTTTCTCCTTCCCCATATTTGTTATAAATTTAAAGTTGGAACTGGTGGCCACTTTGGGCAAACCTCCTCCCTTCATCTGTGAGCCATCAGCTGACAACATTCTTAGCACTTCCTATACTCCTGGCAGCTGGGAAATAGTGATTTAAGCACATCAAAGTATGTAGATAAATGGATGAATGGATAGATAGATGATAGATATATGGATGGCTGGATGAATAGATAGACAGATTTCTTAGCTGCCGGAAAAGCCTATGTAACCTCCATTTTTTGGTGAATCAAACTTAATAACATAACTGGTTAACTACAAGAACTGAAGAATTAGAGTTATAGCAGAGCTGCCAATAGATGCTCCCTGCCTAGCCTCCTTCTAAGATATATGAAAAATTACATAAATAGCCTTAGTTCTTACTTTCCAGTTCTAAACCAATGCAGTCTGACCACTCTTTTGGTTTCTCTCCTTGTATACGTGTACCCATAAGATTGTCTATCGCATTCTTCAACAAAACCCCTTACTAGCTTAAGGGTATTTCTGGCTGGGGGGAACCAGTCCCTGAATAAAAAAGAAGGGCACATTTTTACCGCAAGTTTGTACCTGCTGCTATCACCAATTCAAAAAGCAAAAATGGTTATTTGGAATCATGGAATGAAAAGGTTGAATGAGACCTCAGAAGTCATCATCTTGCTTGTTGGAGAAAGGCTGTGTAAGTTTGTCTGATTTCTTGCACATAGTTAGAGACAGATCTGGGCCCTCAAATTTCCTGAATTTTAATTTACTGGTCCAAAGTATACTGATTTTTTTGTAACATAAATCTGGGCTGCTAGAGGGACTACTCATTTATCCCCATAGAAAGATTATTAACCATAATATCAGTTGTCAATTGTGTGATTTAACTGATAAGGAAGCATGCCATGTTCTCCAGATAAATGAATTATCCAAGATAGAGTATCTGCTTTAATTTAAAATACCCCAAAGAAGAGGCTGAACTCTAGGATATCCATGGAATATCCCCCCTTATTGTTCAGACAACAGAGATTAGCAAAAAATAAGATAAAACAAAAACACCCAAAATATCAAAGTAGCTACTCAACATGTCAAAATTAGCATATTGGTGTGATTCCTCGGGGCTTTCTTTCTGTTTTGTGTATGAGCTGAACAAGGTAGTATGAAAATTGCCCCACGTAAAGAACGCGACAGTAGGTTTGTATTGCACAGTTGCATAATTTGGATATATCAGAGTTTATTTTACCAATAATTTGTGAAAATTGACTTTTTAAATTATACTTTAAGTTCTAGGGTACATATGCAGAACATGCAGGTTTGTTACATAGGTATAAATGTGCCATGGTGGTTTGTTGCATCCATCACCCCAACATCTACATTAGGTATTTCTCCTAACGCTATTCCTCCCCTAGCCACTCACCCCCGACAGGCCCCAGCATATAATGTTCCCTTCTCTGTGTCCATGTGTACTCATTGCTCAACACCCACTTATGAGTGAAAACATGCCGTGTTTGGTTTTCTGTTCTTATGTTGGTTTGCTGAGAATGATGCGTTCCAGCTTATTCCAAATCCCTGCAAAGGACATGAGCTCACCCTTTTTATGGCTGCATAGTATTCCATAGTGTATACGTGCCACATTTTCTTTTTCCAGTCTATCATTGATAGGCATTTGGGTTGGTTCAAAGTCATTGCTATTGTGAACCATGCCACAATAAACATATATGTGCATGTGTCTTTATAATAGAACGATTAATAATCCTGTGGGTATATACCCAGTAATGAGATTGCTGGGTCAAATGGTATTTCTGTTTCTAGATCCTTGAGGAATCACCACACTGTCTTCCACAATGGTTGAACTAATTTACACTCCCACCAACAGTGTAAAAGTATTCCTATTTCTCCACATTCTCTCCAGCATCTGTCTCCTGATTTTTTAATGATCACAATTATCTCAATGTGGTTTTGATTTGCATTTCTCTAATGACCAGTGATGATGAGCTTCTTTTCATATGTTTGTTGGCTGCATAAATGTCTTCTTTTGAGAAGTGTCTGTTCATATCCTTTGCCCACTTTTTGATGGGGTCGTTTGTTTTTTTCTTGTAAATTTGTTTAAATTCTTTTTGATTCTGGATATTAACGCTTTGTCAGATGGGTAGATTGCAAAAAAAAAAAAAAAAAAAAAAAAAAAAAAAAAAAGCTGGAGGGAACAAACAACCTGACTTCAAACTATACTATGAGGCTACAGTAATCAAAACAGCATGGCACTAGTACCGAGACAGAGATATAGACCAATGGAACAGAACAGAGGCCTCAGAAGTAATGCCTCACATCTACAACCATCTGATCTTTGACAAACCTGACAAAAACAAGCAGTGGGGAAAGGATTCCCTATTTAATAAATGGTGTTGGGAAAACTGACTAACCATATGCAGAAAGCTTAAACTGGATCCCTTCCTTACACCTTATACAAAAATTAACTCCAGATGGATTAAAGACTTAAACATAAGACCTAACATCATAAAAACCCTAGAAGAAAACCTAGGCAATACCATTCAGGACATAGGCATGGGCAAGGACTTCATGACTAAAACACCAAAAGCACTGGCAACAAAAGCCAAAATAGACAAATGGGATCCAGTTAAACTAAAGAGTTTTTGCACAGTGAAAATGGACTTTTAAATGTGGTTCTCATGTCATACCATGGTAGGATAGGTGTTTGTGACACAAATACTTTCCTTCATTATGGAATACTGAAGACCATAAAAAATGTTGTAATAAAAGAGTGCAAAGGTGTGCAAGGCATAAATGTTTTCTGTATTTTGTCTAATGAACATGTGTTACTTTTATAATTATCAGACACTTCAAAAATATAATCAGAGATGGATAGGTATAGAATGTAGTTTGGTTTAAAGACATTTAGACATGCTAATTTGAAAACTATTCCCTTGATTATATGTGTTTTCCTCTGGGTCCTTAGAGAAGCAATTGCCAAAATAGAATTAAATGTGCAAAATGCCTGTGAGAGAGAATGGCGAGGGATCTGAGTAGGGCTGGGGGAGCTGTCAGAACACAATGGATGCCCACCCTGAGTAAAGGGGAGAGGAAAGAGACAAGAAAGTTTGGGTAGAAGCATTCCAGACTGCTGCGACGTCTAAGGAAGGTGTGGCAAGGCTACTTGGGAGTCTTGAGCCGGTCATCTGTCAAAGGAGCCCCTCTTCTCCCAGGGACAGCTCTAAGTATCCTGTTGTGCTCTGTCTCTGAGTGGGAGTGGCCCACAGGTAGTGTGGTCTTGCTGCAAAGGTGGCAATAAATTTCAGGTTGCAGAGCTAGAATCCTTGTCAATATGGCCTCTACAATTGGAGGTTCTGATTTACAATCTTATGGTCATCACACTATGACAATCATGAAAATATTAAAATTTGGCCACCTCATTTTTCCAGCACAATCTATAAGGTAGTGTCAAGCAACAGAATGTCTCTGTCAATTTCTGTAACTAGCAGCCATACACTATTTAATCCCTCAGCCTTGGACTTTTATCTTCATGCTTTTTCATGTCTTTTTCTTTTCAAACGTATTGAACAAATAATATGTTGATCACCACTACAGATCTTACAGTATTTATTTGCTCTGCTATCTGAGAGAAATCTCTTCCTACTGGAATGTAAGAAAATATTTTTAAAGAGGTAATTCATCGCAAGAACAAAGCCATGGTGTGTAATTTTGTCTTTACAGCATAATTCTAATATATTTAGTTGTGAAATTTGTATGAGAACAATTTTAGAACTAAAACATGCAGCTGCAGTATCTCAATAAGAACAACTTTATAATGGCTAGCATGACTCACTTTAATGACATGTTATGAAAAGGGAAAACAATTAAATTGTTTATTAACAATTAAATTCAGCTAACAGGGAGAGCTTATAATCAAGGACTATTCCTAAATCTCATAAAATTATAAGAACTTGAATAATATAACAAGGTGCAAAGGACTGAAGTTAAGCCAAAAAATGGTATCATGAATAAAATTTCACCATGGTACCAAAATAAATCTAAAATAACACTGTTGATTCAAACTGATGAATTTTAAAAATTCATTAATATTTTAATGATAATTCTAATAGTTCAAAATATTATATCATTGAAGTATTTCAGCAGCTGAAAATCAGTAGACAATTGCCAAGTCATGTTTCTCCCTTTGTGGAAAGCATAAAATGTCTGGCTTTGGAGGTCATCCAAAGTAGCTTCCAATGGATGAGCAGGTTCAGACACAGTTCAGATAGGCATCAGTGTCAGGAATCCCTTTCAGTATCCAGAAAGGGCACCAAGATTGTCCAGCTGTAGGGCTACAAATAGAGGAGGGCATATTTTACAAAATCTATTCATTTTCCATAAGTCATCCAGAGAAAGTGCCAGAGAGCATTAGGCTCAAATCAAGAAGGCTTTGAGTGTCCTGTCACAGAACTGGGCAGAGTGGACTGAGCACAGCCATCAAAGAGACTCTGGATTTAGGGTCAAGGTGCATGACTGAGTCAGTACTAAAGAATGGGGACTGCTCTGTCTGGGGGAATTCATGCACTGACCTCATCCCAGCAAAGTCATCCTCATGTGTTTGCTGTTGGGATAGAGGCGCTTTCTGCAATTGTCCCATTGCCTACTAACTGAGCCCATCCCTGAATTTGAGCCCAAATTGGGCTCAGTTAGTAGGCAATGGGACAACTGCAGAAAGGAATGGGACGCACATCCCCACCTTGCTGACCGTTCTCAGCCCCGAGCTCCAATTTTCCCTACTGATTTTTTAGGCCTTACTTTCCTCAGCCACAGTGGCCCAGGCCATGCTTTTATTACCTAAAGTGCAGCCGAAATTCAAGGCCAGACCATTTAGCAGAAGCACTGGTGACTTTCTAGCCTTTTAAAATCTTTCTTCCCCAGGGCAGGAAGATATTTCCAAGTACTGCTATCCCCAGTCCTTACATGCCTGCTCCTTGCTGCTGTGTTCCACCCACTAAATACAATCACCTCGAGACCAAGATGACCTCTAATTAAAGCTTAATTGGATAGCTCTCTTTACATATTGATTATTAGATTTCTGGCTACTTCAACTTGAAAGAAATGGCCTTTCTCTATGGCTTGTGTGCGAAATATTTGCACAGCTTTAGTCACATATACACACAACTGAGTGTAGCCTGCCATCTTCTGGTGAAATATGATATCACTGTTAAGAGTGTCTTTTTCCCAATGCATTCAAAGGTCTGGACCATTTTTATATACATGTGTGTAAAGTTATGGGTTACATGTGCAGATCATGCAGGTTTGTTACATAGGTATACATGTGCCATTGTGGTTTGCTGCATCCATCAAGTGGGCCAAGGATATGAACAGACATTTTTCAAAAGAGGACTTTTATGCAACCAACAAACATATGATAAGCTCATCATCAGTGGTCATTAGAGAGATGCAAATGAAAGCCACACTGAGATACCATCTCATGCCAGTCAGAATGGCGATCATTAAAAAATCAGGAGACAACAAATGCTGGAGAGGATGTGGAGAAATAGGAATGCTTTTACACTGTTGGTGGGAGCATAAATTAGTTCAACCATTGTGATCTGGACCATTCTTGAGGCAATAGGACTGTGCCACTTAGCACATCGTATTATGAAAATCCAAATACAATTAGGCCATGTAAAGCAGCAGACAATAATATTCAACATGTGGGAGCAGGGAAGGTGAAGGAAGTGAGGAAAGTGAAAATATTTACTGTACTTACTCCACTGTACAATCTAAAGGAAGCCAATAATTGATTTATCTTATTTTTGTAATGCATTCTGGAGAAGGATTGAGAAATATCCTTACTGATAACTCCCATGTACATAACTAGATTTTGTGTAATTTAACACTGTTGACAGGCATGCTTCTCAAACATTATGTCGGAATATGAAAGTATTGCAGTGAGTAATCTGTTACTCATGTGGAAGGATCAAAGATTGTGAGTGTCTTAATTTTATTAATATTAGAGTTAAGAAATTAGATTGGAAACTTAATCATTCCACAACATTATTCTCACTCATTTGCAATCTAATATTTCTCCTGAGTGGAATGAAAGGGAAGGTATCACAGCTAACATGACGAGAACAGCATAGTACTCTGTCTATGGGCTTAAGAGCATACCACTGCAGAAAACATCATTCAGAGTACATTGTGAGAGTGGAAAATAAACAAAAAGGAAAAGAAAATTGGCTTATTACCTTCTTGCATTATCTTACAAACAGAGAGTTCGGTATACTGCCTGCACTGTATTATAGTTTGCAAATTATATAAGTCTATATGTCATCTTTTCTGCAAGAAAGTTTAGAGTCAAAATTTTGACCAATTTTAAATATACATTAGGCAGCATGCATTTGTATTTACCTCCACTTTTGGCTTTATTTGATCTCTCCTACTCCCTTCTTCCCTACATTCCATATTCTTCCCTCAATTATGTTGTTGTGTATTGTGTGCATTTATATACCTTAAATCTTTTCTGGAAGATCGGGTAAAAATAAACATTAAGATTTGTTTGAGGATAACTTTTTTATTGTTATTATGCATAGCCATGCATTTTTGTATCTTGAGGTGAGTTTTCCTTCAAAGCATGTTTTTCTTATTATTCCTCCCAGGAAGCTGTGCCAAATGATTATATGTTGATGTGAACTTATGTATTATCTTCTCAAAGTCCTAGGAAAAGAAAGAATGCACTTAATAAGATGAATGAAGGAAGAGTTTAGGGAGATTGTTGTTATTGCTATTGCTATATCTTGTTTGAAACAAAATTTCCTTTATGTACTATCTCTTTAAGAACTTTATTAAAAGCTTACTTCTTTTTCTTCAACTTTATTTTAAGTTCATGGGTACGTGTACAGGATGTGCAGGTTTGTTACACAGGTAAAGGTATGTCATGGTGGTTTGCTGCACAGATCATCCCATCACCTAGGTATTAAGCCCACTATCCGTTAGCTATTCTTCCTGATACTCTCCCTCTCCCACCTCCCACCGACAGGCTCCAATGTGGGTTGTTCCCCACCATGTGTCCATGTGTTCTCATCGTTCAGCTCCCACTTACAAGTGAGAACATGCGGTGTTTGGTTTTCTGTTTCTGCATTAGTTTGCTGAGGATAATGGCTTCCAACTGTATCCATGTCCCTGCAAAGGACATGATCTCATTCCCTTTTATGGCTGCATAGTGTTCCATGCCATATATGTACCACATTTTCTTTATCCAGTCTATCACTGATGGGCATTTAGACTGATTCTATGTCTCTGCTATTGTGAATAGTGCTGCCATGAATATACATACACGTGCAAGTATCTTTGTAATAGAACGATTTATATTCCTTTGGGTACATATCAGTAATGCAATTGCTGGGTCAAATGGTATTTCTGGTTCTAGGTGTCTGAGGAATCAGCACACTGTCTCTCACAATGGCTGAACTATTATACACTCCCACCATGAAGGCTTACTTTTAATCAAGGGTTTCGATGTTAAGATGACTTGCATTTTCTTTTAAAAATGTAAAACCTAATTAAAAATGTAAAGCCTAATTTTGTATCATTTTGGAAGGGGTTTTGAAGAGTTATCTTGCAAGAGCTTTTGTGCTTGTCTGAAAAATAATTCTTCCTTATTTCACTATTTTTGTTACTTTTTTTTTATCCTGGCAATATATCAGGGTGTGTGTGTATAAAATTGCCATTGCAACCATTTAAGTGTACAAATCAATGGTATTAATGACATTTACATGGTTTGCAAATGTCACCACAAACTATTTCCAAAATATTTTGTTAGCTTAAAAAAAACCTCTGTATCCATTAAGCAATAACTTACAATTTCCTCCTTTCTTCAGCCCCAAGTCTATAATTTACTTTTTTTCTCTACAATTGCCTATTCTAGGTACCTCATGTAAGTTGAAACATACAATATGCATTCTTCTGTGTCTGACATTTCATTTAGCAAAATGTTTTTGAGATTCATCCATGTTGCAGTATGTATCAATACTTTATTCCTTGACTAAACAATATTTATTTATTTATTAATGCCTAAATAATATTCGTTGTATGTTTATACCACACTTTGTTTGTTCATTGTTCTGTTAATGGACACTTGGGTGGTTTCTGTCTTTTGGCTATTGTGAATAATTTTTCTATAAACATTAGTGTACAAGTGTATGTTTGAGTCCCTGTTTTCAGTTCTCTTGGGAATACACCTAGGAGTAGAATTCATGAGTCAAATAATGATTCTATGTTTATTTAACCTTTTAAGAAACTGCCACACAGGTATCCAGAAGATGTACCATTTTACATTCCCACTAGCCCAAAGTGACTGTGGTTTTTTCTATCACTGTACATTATTTTCAAGCAATGCTCACTCTTTTTCCACCCTGAATGGTTTCCCAGTCACGTAAAACAGAGGTGAATACCTTGTTCAGGCAGGCTCCAGAAAGCTTAAAACAGACAGACACTATCATTTGTGAATCAGATCTGCTCTCTTCTCTCTGGAACCAGAGACAGCGTCCCAGCCTGGGAATACAGGCTGCAATCTTCAAGCTGGAGTTGTGGGACAAGCAAAAATGCCACACAGCTTTCATAACATTCTTAAGTTGCCTTTGTGTTGATCCAGCATTCTTTTGGTTGCTGTGCACTTCTGGTTATTTTCCAGGTTCTGACAAATTTGGTTCTGACAGTCTCTGGTTGTTTATTCAACATTCCTATAGAAGGATGGGAGCTTAGAGCTGTCTTCCTCACCATCTTGCTGACACCACTTCAATGGATCATTCTTGATGTCCCTGCTCTGCGAGTTTGACTTACACTCCATTAAAATGTTCTCCACCCAACATGAGCAAGACACAACTCATAGTATTTCCCTTTAACTTGCTTCTCTCTTCTGGGCCCCCTGTCTCGGAATGGTTAGATCCTTTTCTCAGGTACTCAAGTCAAGAAGCTTTCTCTTTTCCCACTTATTCGGTAGAGTGTTAGTCAATCAGAACTGTGGATGCAATGCAGACTTCTAAGACTTATCTGATCATTCCACTTATGACAAAGTTTATTTTTTTCTACACTAGCCCAGGCTTCATCGTAGTTCATTTTGATTATTGCAATGTCCCCTGCCTGGATAGTTTTGCATTTCATTCCCCCTCTTTCCATTTCCTGTATGCATCTGCCCAAAGAACTCATGCTTACCTCTAGTTACCCTAAGACACATGTTCATTTTCTATCCCTTGCTCTTGGAGTCATTAGCTCCTTTAGGCCAAGGAACAAGGACTGCATATATTCATCCCTGCAACAGTTTCCAGCATATAAAATGAGCTGAACAAATGATTCCTGAATGTCTGAAACAGACCCACAATACCAGCCCTCAGAGTGATTTGACACGGTGTAGTATACATAGTAAGACAGAAACCAGCAAAATGTCTATGTGTGTCAGTATATATATATACAGTTGCTTAAAAACTTTCAAAAGTGAATTCTCTTTCTTGCTTCCTTATCTCTGATTTTGAAAATGCTACCATTCTTCAAGGTCTATTTCATTTCTTACTTTCTCCAGCTCCTAATGATGAATATATACCTACCAATTCGGCACTGAATTCCACTAATTGGAAATCCCCTATATCAGTCCTATTGCTTCCCCCATCACCAAAGGGAGGGATATGTAGATGTTAGGAGAGAGACAGGAGAAGCAACAGAAGCTATAAACAGAGTTTAGCTTCAATGACAGCCCCACCCTGCCAGCAATTCATCACTGACACGCTTAATAATATACTGCCTGATGGTGGTTATGATTAAATGCTGTGTCTGCAAGTTTCATCACTCCATTAGATTTGCATTTCCCTGAAGGTAGCAACCTTCATCAACTGGTTTTACATTAATGAAGAACCCACAGTTCAAGTAGACACACAATACACATTTTCCCAACAAAAATTTTCATGGCTTGTGGAATCATGCCTTGGTCTGCTATTGAGTCAGACTTTTGAAATAAACTGTGTTATACTAGAAGTAACTTTTATTTTATACACCTAATGTGTCAACACACTAGGAAAATTATATTCTAAATGACAACACTAAGAAAGTAATTCACTCTTCTCTCCCTAAAGAATCTTGTTGGGTATGCAGAGGTTTCTCAGTTTCACAGTGCTTTTTCGTTATGCTCTAGAAATTGACTCTCAGTTTGGTTCATTCAAGAGGAGACACCACTCCACACACAAAGAGGCTGTGCAGTCATATTCAAGTCAGCAGCCAGAGCCACGTGGTGGAGATTGGTGAGCCTGCTCTTTGAAAATAAAGAAAGCAAGTTCGATGAGCAAAGCGACCCACCTTGCCCTTCATCTCCTACACCATTTAGTAAACAAGGAGATTCAATGAACTTATTCTACAGACCTCTATCCAATAAGTACTTATTTGCCAAGGCAAACAATTTCCTTTTGCTTTATGATTTCTATTTTTCTATTACATTATCATATATCATGAAAAGGTAGTTAGTAGGTTCTAAATTTCCAAATAATTAGAGAACAGAATACAGGTTGCTGGATGATACTTTGGCCATTCAGGTAATTGTTAAAAAGTCAGTAAACAATAGATGCTGGTGAGGCTGTGGAGAAATAGGAATGCTTTTACACTGTTGGTGGGAATGTAAATTAGTTCAGCCATTGTGGAAGACAGTATGGCGATTCCTTAAGGATCTACAACCAGAGATAGCATATAACCCAACAATCTCACTGCTGTGTATATATCCAAAGGAATATAAATCACTCTTCCATAAAGACACATGCACACCTATGTTTATTGCAGCAATATCCACAATAGCAAAAACATGGAACCAACCCAAATGTCCATCAATGATAGACTGGATAAAGAAAACGCAGTACACATACACCATGGGATACTATGCAGGCATAAAAAAAGCCAAGATCATGTTCTTTGCAGGGACATGGATGAAGCTGGAAGCAACCATCCTTAGCAATGTAACGCAAGAACAGAAAACCAAGCACTACATGTTCTCACTCATAAATGGGAGCTGAACATTGAGAACACATGGAGACAGAGAAGGGAACAACATATACCCGGGCCTGTTGGGAGATGGGGGCTGAGGGGAGGGATCTTAGAGGACAGGTCAATGGGTGCAGCAAACCACCACTTTACACATAGACCTATGTGATGAACCTGCATGTTCTGCACATGTATCCCCCACTCATTTTTTAAGAATAAATTAAAAAAAAAAAACTTTGACCACTCAAACTGGAGAACTGGAAAGGAGTTGAGGAGAGGGACTACATGAGGCTTTTTATGTCACCACATAAATGACACCACAGCTCAAGACCAAGGCATGCAAACCAATGGGTGCATTGCCTGCCCTGCTGCCTCCATCTCTAAGGCCTGGATGCAGCATCCTCAGCCTGGTTACAAGCAACCTGAATCCCTAAGGTCATCAGCATCTACAAGGCTCAGCTTTGAGGCTGAGGGGCTACTATGCAACAGCATGGTGTGTCCAGCAGGAAATAAAGTTTGATTCAGGAATTTAGGAAAAGTTCTGCTTTTTTTTAGGACAGGCTTGTCCTAGCCTCAGCCACTGCAACAAGCAAGTAAAATAAAATGATAATTAAACAGGTACGTACTTCATAGTATGTACTTTAATTTTCTTCAGGATTCTCAGAAGAAAAATCTTCAAAGAGTCTATTAATAACCTCTTTTGCGTCATAGACAGTAGATGCTCCATGGACAATATTTTTCAACTTACTTATTCCAAACTGGGCTCGGATGGAGTCAGGGGAAAGTATTTTTGCTTCTTCTGGGTCTGTCGGGCCCATTAATAGTCTCCATTTTGCAACAGCATTCCACTTAGTCAGAACCATGACCATAGATGGACCCCTGCAAAGAACGATGATTTCAGAAGACCCAGCCTACTGAAAACGATTGACACTGCAAACAAGTCTAAGGACAGAACACTGCAGCCCCGGCCAGGGAGTTCCTCTTTATTTTTTGTCCTGATCAGTACAATCATGTACTTTCTTTTTTTCATTTCTCCCTCTTCTAACAGGTTTATATGCTAGGTAAGTGCTATAATTTAATTCTAGAGAATATTTGTCCATGAAGTCAGATTATTTTGCTACTCTGAGGTCTGTAGATAGAGACATTGCCATACACTCAAGGCTTGTTGCTTTATGGTTGTCCTGCATCCTTTTACCCCTTCAGAGATTGCCTCCAGTTCAGACAGCCACCTTGCTCAGGCCACCCTCATTGCCAGGTTGGCCTACCTTCAGGTGTCTGACTGATGTGAGGATACAATAGCCTGGCCATCTCAGCCATCACTGGACAACTCTGATAGACCAATCTAGCTGTGGTCAACAGAGGCTGTTTTCTGGCCTGCACTGCATCTTGACTCTCCTTCATCCCCATCCTGGTTCTTTGCCCTCTCTTCCTCCTGGCATCCTTAATCAACAGCCTGAACAAGGAACTCTTCCTACTCCACAGAAAATGCAACTTGCAACAGTTATGAAAGTTAGTTTTCTAAGCTGTCATGGTGCAGTCCTAATCTTCTGCTTATTATTTATATCTAAATAGCACTTATATTCTATTAAATTTTGTTAACTTTATAAATTCTGCCATCCTAAACTCATTGAAAAACGGTCAGGAATTGAAAAAAGAAAAGATGTGCATTTAAAGAGGCTTCTTATACGTAACTTATACGTGTGTGTGTGTGTGTGTGTGTGTGTGTGTGTGTGTAGAGTCATGTATCTTTTAACAATGGAGATACATTCTGAGAGAGGTGACATTAGGTTATTTCATTGTTGTGCAAACATCATAGAATATACTTACAGACCCCTAGATAGAATAGCCTCTTACACACGTAGGCTCTCTGGTATAGCCTATGGCTCCTGGACTATAAACCTGTATAGGATGTTATTATATGGAATACTGTTGGCAACTGTAACACAGTGGTAAGTATTTGTGTATCTAAACATGAACAGAAATGGTAATGCATTGAGTGATGACATTACAATGATCATGATGTCACTAAGGCAATAGGAGTTTTTCAGCCCCATTATAATCTTACAAGACCACTGCTACACATGTAATTCATTATTAACTGAAATATTGTGCTGCAAAGCATGACTGTATATATAATTTTTGATATTTAATATAGATAATAGAAAAAACGTATTTAACTCATAATAAATCTGTAAGGATATTCACATAATTATGAACTCTGTGTAGAAGAGCGTTTTGGAAAACAGCAGTTAAAGGCAGTTTGACTGGGTTCAGGACCCAGTCAAACATTAATTTTGTGACTATAGACAACTTCTAGCCCTGGGCCTCTGTTCTCTCAAAATCAAAGTGGAAGTTCTAGTAAAGCTACTTCATAGAGTTGTTATTAGAAAAGTCAAATGAAATAAAGTGTATACAGCTCTTTACAAGGCCTGGAACTAAGGAAACAATAAATGTTCTCCTTCAATTCCTATGGAGTGGTTACAAAGTTATGTGTTGTCAGTAACAGATCCATCATGTAGAAGGAAGTTTTACAAGAGTGTATTTTTTATCATAATATTTATGTTATTGTGTATACATAGTTTGACAAGCTATCAACACACGTACAAAAATATGTGAATAATCGTAACTAATATTTATCAAATGTTTGATATCTGTCATGCACTGTTCCAAGTACTTCCAACACATCAATTACATAGTCCTCACAACAAGCCTATTAGGTAGATATGATTATTATCCCCATTCTACAGATAAGAAAACTCAGGCAATAATTAAGTATGTTGGCCAAGCAGGGGTTTGAACTGAAGCAGGCTCTATAAACAATGTGATGACCTAGAGAAACAGGAAGGAAGGAAGAAGGAAAGAAGGCAAAAAAGAAAGGGAGCAAGGGAGACAGAAAGAGAGAGAGAAAGGAAGAGAAAGGAGGGAAGGCAAAAAAAAAAAAAAGATGAACCTCAAATGTTAACAGAATGTCTTTTCATGAATGACACTAGATAAAATGTTTTAATTAGGTTTTGTATTTTTCAAAGTTTCTATAATGAACATTTGCCACTTACATAATGCAAAGAATTATGTGTCAGAGACTTACTCAGTTAACATTTCCAATAAATCTTTATAAAAGTCTTTTCCTGTTACTTTTGAATATATTTTCTCTGTTTGATCAGGAGTTAGGAGTATTTGCTTCGCCTGTGTCAGATCAAATCCGGCCTCCTTAATAATCTTCAGGATCTTCTCTAGGAAAAACAGATATTTGATAATATTGCAGATTACTTCATTTTTCCTCCGCATTCAAGTAGACCAAAATAACTAGGGAAAATGAAAGTTTAACTTGCACCCTGTGGTTTAACATGGCAAAACTCTGCTAAACTAAATTCAACTTCAAAAGCACCAAATTGATATTCAGAACTTTAGTATGTTAATGTAGATTTTCAGTCTCTGAGGTTCACCTTTTCAGAAACCACCTGAAACACCTAGTAGACCACAAGAGTGGAAGGGAAAGGGACCTGCTCTTATGCTAAGCATAAAGATATGTTTTCACCTTTATGCCACAAATGCCAAGCCATTTCTTGCTACATATGGATTGAAGGATAATGCCAATCTGAATTCTTCTCTCTGAAGAATCAGAGTACCATCGAGGAAATTAAATAAAGCAAATGTTTTCAAAATCTCACCAACAGCATAAGTTTTGAGGGCTACATTCTAGAGACAAAGGTGAACCAACTGAGAAACTGGGAAGTTTCTGGTAAAACAGCCTCTTCCTTGCTCCAGATCAAGAGCCATAGAGTAGGCTGGGAGCTAATGGCAATCTGATTATAACCAACAGATAGCCTGGAGAAGGCTGGGTCTCTCCTGCTAGAAGGTAGATGGCCAGGATCTGCCCTAACCTGGCACTGCAGAAATGAATGGGAATAAAACATAGACCTTTCCTCAGATATTAACTGTCTCAACAGAGAGCCAGACCTATAAGATAAAATGAGAAGGTGATCATTATTATAGAGTAATATATAAGGTACCCAGAACCACAGGTGAGAAAACAATTAACTTTCTCTGGGGAGGTCAGGGGTGACCTCTCAGAGACATGGACCTTTGTGTGAAGCATGGGAAAAATAAGGTGTGATCACCAAGTGGACAAGTAGGGAAAGGACAGTGCAGGCAGACTGAGCAATGTATGCCAAATACGGAGGGCGGGAAGAACTGACTGGGTGAAAATGTACTAGAGATGAAGTTAGCCAAGTAAGTAGAAGAAGGATTATCAAGAGCTATGTCCTGTGAAGAAATCTAGACTTTACTCTAAAAACAACAAGGAACATTTGAGACATCCTAAGAAAGAACATATTCAGGTCTGTGCTCTAAAATGTTAATTTTCTTTGCACCATGAGGGTGAATTAGGGTAGGAGTGGGTTATTGTGGCATTGCAAGCAAGGTATTTGAAGACTAATGCAGTTTTTGGAAGGCAATACTTCTTGGGAAAAGGGGGCACCTTGGAAAAGAAAAGTCCCTTGCTGTTCTTAGGTAAAGGCAGCAAGTGGTTCATGTTAACATTCAAGATAAAGATAGAGTGCCATAGGCAAAGAGACAGATTCACCCCCCCTGCAAAGGCCCTACCTATTAAGAAACTACTTAAATATATTAATACAAAACCAAGAAAACACCTGAGCTGAGAAACGGAATGAGCTAACCCAAACCCTTATTAATCTTTACTAAACCATTATAAAAGATAAAATTAAAATTACTATGCTAATTAAAAATTTCTTCCCCATTAAATAAATAAATAAATAAAAGAAAGGGAAGGAGGAAGGAAGATAGGAAGAAAGCAAGCCAGCAGAAGGATGACAAATACCCCCCAAACTGTAACACGATACTCTAATGTGAATTAAGCAGTTTGAACATAAAAAAATCATAAATCAGAACTTCAAACTCAAAATTAGAAGTGTCCAAGCAATGAGTAGATGTGAAATAAAAGCTGCACTCAAGAAAGACAAAGAAAAAATAACAGAAATAAACTAGGTGTCTAATGTAACTTAAAATATAGAGAAGGACATAGAGAACAGAAGTAAAAATAGCCAAGTTAAAGAAAGAGAAGTCAATAGAGGAAGTGATAGATACAAAAGTTAGGCAAAGACAAGCATGTCCACACATGTATGCATGTATGTAGGTGTGTGTGTGTACGTATCTGTGTATATACATAATTAAATATTATATATAATATATAACTGTATTTATTTTAGAAATTTGACTTCAGCATATCAAAAAAGCATATTTTTTAAACTACAAATTGAGTAAATCAAACTAAACACTCAGAAACTTCAAAAGAATTCCTCGTTAGTTCAGTTAGTGAAGTCACTAAGGAAAACAAAAAAAACAAGGAGGAGAGCATCACACACTGGGGTCTGTTGCAGGGAGGGAGGACAAGGGAAGAACAGTGGGGGGGTGGGAAGGTCGGGGAGGGATAACGTGGGGAGAAATGCCAGATGTAGGTGACACGGGGGATGGAGGCAGCAAACCACATTGTCATGTGTATTCCTATGCAAGAATCTTGCATGATCTGCACATGTACCCCAGAACCTAAAGTACAATAATAATAATTTTTAAAAAAGAACAGTGGAACAGAGCTAATATTTAAAACTGTGAGGCAGGGAAACAATCTTGAAATAAGAGAAAAATCTAGACAGTGAAAAAGACTAGCATGTATCTGGAAAAATAAGCCAACAGTGGTCAAATCTCAGACGTATTTTAGTAAAACTACTAGACTTGAGAAGCAAACAAATATTAACCTTTTCTTTTGGCAACATACCATATTACTTACAATGAAACAAAAGTCAATATGGCACCAGGCTTCTTGGAAGAAATACAGGAAACAAGAATAGAGATGCACTGTCAAGAAACTCCAAGAAAAAATGTGAGCCTAGGATTTTTTTATCCAGCATTTATGTAAATGTATTTTCTAACAAAGTATATTTCACACAACTTCAGAAAACAGAATAGCTCTAGAAAAGAGAAAGTAGATTAAGCACACTAACTGTCACAAAGGTAACAGGATATCATTTAAATCAGAGAAAACAAATAATAGGCACTCATTCAAGAAAACAGAACTTTCAAGCGTATCCAGCTCACCTTATTTTGCTGTTTTTGTGTTTTGTTTTAGGCTTTGTCGTGTTTTGTTTTAGGCTTTTAGCAGCCTGAAGACAAGGTTTTTAGTTTGTCTCTAGTGATAACCAGAAAAGGATGAGGAAGGGGCTTTACTGGCCCAATCAGAAACAGAAACTAAGAACTCATGACTATATTACCTCCCTTGGACACACCTGATAGATATGCCAATAAAAACAACTTCCAGAACAAATAAATTTCTCAAACACAAAGAAAATGTAAAAGAAAAAGAACAACAGTAAAAGAAAAATAACACGTAAATATAACTTAAAATAAGACATTTCAAATTAAACACATTATTAACATAAATAAATACATTATGTGAGTTTATCTCATCTACTATTTTTTTTTCCTGTAAGACCTAAAACAATAAAACTACTACAAGAAAATACAGGTGAAATGCTTAAGGCATTGGTCTTGGCAGTAATTTTTTTTATAAGACCTCAAAAACACAGGCAACCAAAGCAAAAATAGGCAAATGGGATTGTATCAGACTAAATTCTACACAGTGAAGAAAAAAAATCAACAGAGTGAAGAGAAAACCTACAGAATTCAAGATAATATTTTTAAGCTATGCAACTGACAAAGGGTTAATATACAGAATATATAAGGAACTCAATAGGAAACAAACAAAAACACAAAAAAGGATTCTGGTTTAAAAACGGGTAAAAACTTGACTGGACACCAAAAAAAGATGCACAATGACCAACAGATATATGAAAAATGGCTCAACATCTCTTAAAAAATTAAAAATAGCACTACCATATATCATCCAGCAATCTCAGTATGGGTATATATCCAAAGGAAATAAAATCAGTACATTGAAGAAATATCTGTACTCACATTTTTATTGCAGCATTATCCACAATAGCCAAGATATGGAATCAACCTAATTGTTCACTGATGGATAAATGGATAATCAAAGTGTGATATATCCATATATATATATATATATATATACATATATATATGTGTGTGTGTGTGTGTGTGTGTAGATAGATAGATATAGATATAGATATAAAATAGAATATTATTGAGCTACAAAAAGTAATTAAATCCTGTCATTTGTGTCAACATAGAGGAACCTAGAAGACGTGATCTTAAGTGAAATACGCCAGGCACAGAAAAGACAAGTGCTGCATGATCTCACTCATATGTGGAACCTGAAGAAGTTGATCTCCCAGAAGCAGAGAGCAGAATGCTGATTGTAAGAGGTGGGGAGGGTATGGAGGAGGGAGAAATAGGGAGAGAGAAAGTCAATGGGTACAAGTTCTGGTGTTCTACTGCATAGCAGGGTAACTATAGTTAATAATATTGCATTGTATATTTCAAAACAGGTAGAAGAGGAGATTTTGAATGTTCTCACCACAAAGAAATGATAAAGTTATGAGGTATTGGATATGCTGTATACCTTGATTTGATTATTACATAATGTGTACATGTATCAAAACATCATACTGTACCCCATAAATATGTACAATTGTTTCAATTTAAAAAATTAAAAATAGATGAGTTGTGCACTGTATTATTATAGCGAATTTGGCTGTTTAACAAACATTTTGAGAGAAAGTAATAAATACAAATCCGCCTTTATGGGTTTTATGTGTGAGACAAGCCTAAAAAAAGTGATTCAAAAAGGCTAAAAATAAATAGGCAAAAATGTACAAGGCAAATGCAAATAATAAGAAAGCAGGGTGTGTGGTCTTGATAGCGAACACATAGATTCAGGTCCTAAAGCCTTAAATGAGACAAATAAGAACCTGTGTAAAGCTAAAAACTAAATTCACCATGAATAGTTTTAAATATCTATATATCAAATAACATGGCCACCACCTTTATAAACCAGAAAATGCAGGAAATATAGCCAGAAATATGCTGAAAACAGGTAACTCACATCTCTAGTTTCTGACAGATCACCAAAATCCAAGACAGATCAAGTTGGGAAAAACATAAAGCAAGATGAATCAAACTATAAGGCTGGTTTTATCTTATATTCAAAATTTTCACCATGATGCTAGTGATAATATTTTTTCTCCTCATACACACAGAGTCTTCACAAAAGTTCACCATATCGTACTTCAACAAAACCATAACAATTTCAAAAAATGCAAGCTTTTTCTTCTACCAGAATTTCAAAAAGTCTCTTTAAAAAGTAATTTATTTGTTGAATAACTGTAAGGCCCAAGGGAAAACACAAACCGAAATTACAAAATTTTAATAATTAATTGTCAATAATCAATAATAATGAAAACACTACACATTAGAACCTGTGAGCTATAATTAAAGAAGTAATCAAAGGAAAATGTATAACCTTAAAATTCATATCAATAAAAATTAAAAGTTGAAAATAAATAAATATCCAACTCAAAAAGCTAGAAGAAGAACATAAAAAGAAAACTACTAGAAAACAGAAGGAAGAAAATCATGAAGATAAAACCAAAAATAATAGAAAAGAGAAAAACGTACAGCTCATGAATGAATTAAACTTTTATTGTTTGAAAGGGAACAAAATAATAAAGGATAAGTTAGAAATAATCATTGAAGAGAGGAAATTTAACAATAAGAAATTACAAATCACACAGATGAATAGATAACTTCCTAGGAAAACATAATTTAATCATATTTGCTCAAAGGGTGATAGAAAGTTTAAATAAAGCAATTTTCATAAAAGAAACAGAGAGAGTAATCAAATAATTATCCCATAAAAAAGCAGCAGGCCCAGATGTTTTCACAGGAAAATTTTACCAAATCTCAAATACCAATCTCAGTGCTGCTTACACTCTTTCGGAGCACTGAAAAAGTTGTTCACATTCCTTATGAAGCATCCCATTGATTTCTAAACCTGATAGACACCAAACCAAAAAATGGAAAGTAGAGATCAATCTCACTTTTAAGTCTCAATACAAAACAAACAAACAAACAAAAACAAAAAAAAACCCAAGTAAAATAGAAACAAATAATACCCAAAAGCATACCTTAAAATGCATCATAACTAAGCAACATTTATATAGAAATGGAAGGATAGTTCAATATTTGAAATATCATTAACATAATATTTCCTACTAATACATCCATGAAAAAAATAACTCATCATTTTTATAAATTCTATAAAGGACTTCAGCAAAATTCAATACCATTTCTGATTAAGTGAAAGACAAAGAGAAGGGTGAGGGATGGAGTGGTGACAGATATAGTGAGAGAAAATATGACAAATTGTTAAATCTAAATGAAGTGTATGCATACTCATTGCAACTTTTGTTTTTTGAATTTTCTGTTTCTTTCCTGTTTTGATTTTCTGCTTGTAAATTTTTTAAATGTTCACAAAATTTGGAGAACATGTATATATTGGCTTTTATTCTTAAATATTTACCTCTTTGTTCACGTGTTGCGTGAGGTTTAATCAAGGCTAAGGTGCTTTGAAGAGGAAAGAAATGATTTATTTCCCTTTCAGCAGTTTCTAACGAATCGCTGCCATATAACTGGTTGACTGGCAAACTGTCCATCGCAAATCGTGCGCATAAACTTTGAAAAAGAAGTCAAGTTTAAAAGCTATTAGAACAGAACGGAATAATATAACACAATTTATATAAGTTGTTCCAAAGTTAAGAACAACAGCAAATCATTCCAGATCTTGACACTGTGCAGAAGTAAGTAAGTACATAGCGGCTTAGGGCATGCTACTTCTTTTCAAGGAGGTAATGGTCATTAGAAAGCTTCCCTGAAAAGCTCCCTGGGCCTAGAGCTGTGGTTCCAATACCCTACATCTAAAAAGATATTTTAAATGGGGCCCATGAAAACAGATAGGGACCCATGATACGAATCCTACCTCTCTGGAAAATATTCAACGGCTTCTTCAACTGTTGTTGGTCCCAGTAACAGTTTCCAGTATTCCAAGCCATTGTCTCTCAATAAAACAAGGGCTAGAGATGGACCACTATTAGCAAAGAAAACAAAGATGTAATAAAAAGTATGGCTCGGTAGCTAATTACATATAGGCAATGTTTCATGTTGTGAAATAGATTAAAAACATGTAACATATAAAATAACCTTTTTAACAAAGATCTAAAGTTAGTTTCCATTTATATGTTTTCAGGAGTATATCTATAAAAGAACGGAAGCAGAGAGAGGAGGGGAAGAGGAGGGCCATGATTCTTGTAGACATTTCTTTCATTGTCCCCGTGCTCCTTCTGGTTTATATGCCCTTGTAGGATTTCTGCCTCAATTTCTATTTCAGTTATTCTTCTAGAAAGAAATCCATCAGATTTCTAGCAACTCATTATTTCCTAGAATGAGTTAACTATGAGATTCCAAAAGCTCTTGAGAGTCAGGCAGCTCTCTGCTTAAACTCGATAGTATTGTACACCCTGGAGTTCTAGTGTTCAACTGAATGGGACTCTAGTAACTTCCTCTGAGACCTTCCTAATGTTCAAATAACATTCCAGGAAGACTAGAGAAGATAGGCAGGTGAGCAGAGAATTGAGATGGGAGCAGGACTGGTAGAGTAGACTCATAACTTGTTTACAGACTTGAGGAATTTGGCAACTTAATAGAAAGCTGACAAGAGAAAGTTTACATGATTCAGAAATAAATCAGACTGAGTTTTCTAAATCTGACTTCTACCTGGTCATGTTTTCTATAAGTTTCTTAAAATAATCTTCATTTTCATATTCCTTGCACAGTGCTTGTGCTTCTTCTTCTGATAATACTAGCTGTCTTTGCTCCAGTATTTTGAAGTCTTCATCTTTAATAATATGCAAAACATCATCTAAATAAAAACAGTCACATAATCAGTTTTAAACTGGTAGGTTACTGGTTATGTACACAATACATTATATAGTATCCTGGGGGCATACAATGTAGTTTATTCTCATGAAAATTTAAAAGTTTGCAAAAATAGCTTCTGAGATTTTAATTTAAGGTGAACAATATCTCTTAACATCTCATTATAATGCTATTTCCAATTTTTTGTCACGTAGGAATCGTCACGCATACATACATATATACAACACACACACACACGTATCTCATTAAATCTTTTTTTTGAATATATGCGTGTGTGTGTGTGTGTGTGTGTGTTTGATAGTAACCTAAATAATCAACCAATACAATTATGAAAGTCATCATAAATAATTTTTATATTTAATAACCACAATTTCATTTGTCCCATTTGGGGAGAAACAAGTTGATTGGATATCTGAAAGTATTTCTCAATCTTCTCTCTTGCCTGCTTACCACTACAGAAGCCTAGAAAATCCAATACTCACTCCTCCATCCTTCCTTGCAGATAGTGTGGCAATGTGATCCAGCTATGGTCAATGATATTTATAGGAAACACACTGGGACTCATCTGAGACAGGCACCCAGGGAGAACCTCTGTCCTACATCACCTGCTTCCTGCTTTTGAATGTTTGAGGGACATGATGTTTGGAGCTATGCAGGTCATCTTGTGACAAAGAGGGATAAGTTAAAAGCACAAATATTGACTCAGATCCTGAACAGCCTTAAGCTCCTTATCTAGGCCCCCCCACCGAAAAAAGAACCCAGCATCTTGACTGATACATTACTTCTCCTCTGCTGCATAGGAAATAAAGTGAAAAAACTAGAATTAAGCCATCTTTACAATTGCAAGGAAAGAGTAAAACAAAGTATTATGCGTGTGAATACAGTTTAAGCAATAATTGGCTTCAGAACTATGTTTCATACATTAGGTATAAAAAGAATGAAGTGTTAATTTATGACTTGTGTTCTTGTTCTGCCATATTCACTCTGCTATGAGAATATGGGGTGAGATTAAAAAGAACTCTTTATGGGCCAAATACTTTATTTATGTCAATATATAAATATTAATGTTTTCTCATTTTAATGTTCTGAATTTTACATATGAAGAAATAAACTTGGAAAAATATCTTGTTCAAGTCACACTATCAATTATGGTAGACCCACACTATCAGTTATGTTTGAACTGAGGTATTTCAGACATAAAAGCTTTTATTCTATATTACGTAATAATTCCTGCAATGTTAAAATCTACTCTAACAAATTTACAGGTTGGAAAATGCCTTGTAAACTCTTCAGCTACAAAAATGTTTTATTCATTATTATTAAGAAATTAGTAATTTAATATACTAAATTTCTTACTCTAGGTGCTTTTTCTTCAATGTTAAAATCTAAAACAATGCTTTTAAATATAATTATACTCGAGTTTATTCAAATCTCCTCTGTAAAATACTTAAATAATTTATGCTTGATTCCCTACCTTTCTTTTCATGAAAGAGATTTGGTCGAAGTAATGCCAATATCTTTTCTAATTTCATTCTTTTAATTTTTTTAAAATCAGGAAAGAAGATATCAAGGAACTTAGCCACATTAGTTGTATCCTCTTCAATGTCACAAAACTGAGATACATGTTGTCTTTCCAGATATTCTTGTAAACTGTCAAAATCCAAAACATATTAAGATTATTATAAACTGAAGTTTATAACCATGCCAACAAATTAAAACTGATAATATGTTGAGAAATTATTAGAAGTTTAATAAAAATTAAATCTCATGTAAAGATAAGTTATATCTCCCTATTCCAAGAATATGATACTTAATTTAACTTTTTATTGAGCCCACTCCAAAAATCACTTACATGATATCATCTATGTTTGACTTTAGGAGAGAATAAACGAAGACCAAAATAAAATTTTGTGTTTTTAAGGAAAAATTTTTATCTTCCCTAGTAGAACTTTCCAGATAATTTTAAATTTTCCTTTGAATCTTGTCTTTAAACTAAGGGTTATCTAAACATGCATTTCGTATTTTCAAATAAACATTTTTGATTACCTTTTTATTGTTTATTTGCAATTTTATTGGATTATAACCAGAAAATGTGTGGTAAAATTTTTATTAAAAATTTGCTGAAGGATTTTTTGTGAAAAGGAAAAAATTATTTGTGATATGTAAGGTTGTATATATATTTATGTTTCATATATTATAGATGATTTATTATATATTATTTATGGAATATGTATTTTCCATTCCTCTATATCCTTGCTTGTTCTTGTCTGCTAGCAGATATTTTTTTCAGTTCTTATTTTTCCAACGATTTTTTTCCTTATGTAGTTAGACGTTATGTTGGTAGAGGCACAATTTTTTTCTTGTTTTGGTTGCTACATTGCATCTTTCCTTCTACATCATGTTTTTCTTTATCAAGTTTAGCAATTTTAATGATCAATATTAATACTTTATTTTTCCTGGCTATTTTTTGGCCATCCCTTTATTTTCATTTATTTTGTCTTTTTTTTTTAAACAGAATATAGTAAAGTTGTTTACAATTTTTATTTTAAAAAATTAAATTAATAGAAAAGTTGCAAGACTAGAGCAATGAACTACCATTTATATCCTTCATCTAGGTTCACCAACTGTTAACATTGTGCCATATTTGTTCTCTCCATCTGCTGCTTTCATTCCCCAATGTGTGTGGGGGCAGAGGTTGGGGGCTCTGTGTGGGTGTGTATGTGTGTCTTGGCAGATCCATTTGCGAGTAAGCTTCAGATATTTTAGCCATTCACCTCTAAACACTTCAGGGAATATTATATTGATACAAAACTATAGTCTCATAAATAGTCCATATTCAATTTTCACCAATTTTCTAATACCATCTTTTCTATAGTAATTCTTTCCTAATCCAGGATTATGGAGTAGTCCTGTCTCCTTAGTTTGCTTTCATCTCCAACAGTGACTCAACCTCTTTTGTCTTTCATGATATTGATTTGTTGAAGAGTCCAGGCCATTTGTTTGTAGACTTACCTTCATTTTGAATGGTTTCAAACTATTGGATGGCCCAGTAGTTTTCTAATACATTCTGGTTATGAATCTTTGGCAAGAAATCTACGTTCGTGAGCCTGTGTTCTTCTTGATCCGTCACTTGCTCCATCACATAGGAGGTATATGATGTCAATTTTTTCCAATTATTGGTGATATTAATGTAGTTAAGGTGATATCCCCCAGTTTTCTCTACTGAAAAGCTCCAATTTTCCCTTTATAATTAACAAGTCATCTCTGAGGACATTATATGAAACTGTGTGTATATTTTTCACACAATAGTTTTAAACCCATTGATGATTCTTGTGTGTATCATTACTATGATGGTTTTTAATTTAGTCTATTTTTTAACCTTTACCAAGTCATCTGTATATGTGATAAGAAAACTGACCTTTTCATAGTTAGCCTAGTAGCCATAGTCTTGACTTCATTTTTTTACCTTACTTTATCTAGACTACTTATTTTAAATTGAGGTTTCTTCTTTTTACCCCTTATTTTGCTGATCTGAGCAAGCTGCTATTCATTCCATGTTTTCCCTTGTTAAGGTGGAAGTTCTGCTATGCTTATCCACTGCACTAATGTCGACTCTCTTTTCCCTGCTCCTGTTGTCAGATGCATATGTCCCACACATTTCTTGCATTCTGACACACTGTCTCCCTACGTTCATACTCCATTTAGCCCCTTTCTACATACTCAGATAAGAACCTCAAAATCCAACTGTCCAAATACTGCCTTCTTGATCTTTGAACCATTTTGCCACGTACACCCAGAAACGTCTAGGTTTTTTTGAGATAATTTAGAATCTAGAAGAATTTTCATCTATTTCTAGAGTTCATCAGCTATTATATTATAAAACCCAGAAATATGGACCATATGTGTCCATGTGTGCAGTCAGAGATTCAAACGTTCACCGATAAGAACTGTTTTTCTTTTTTTCCCTCCCATGTTTTTTATTGGATTGAGTATATTCTCACATGTTTTCCACAAAAGGAGTATATAGGTGATACATTTGCTAAGTATGTCCTTGAAGATATTCATTTGCTTTATCAGGTAAATTCTGGGCTTTGTAAGAATGCAGGGATTGCAGTCTTTTTCTTCCAGTAATCCTAACATGAGCCCAATGGCAGTCAAGTATCTTTCCATTGTAAGTAACTTATTTTCAATTGCTGCCAAGTACGCAGTTGGTGGAAGGGATCCACCTAAAGTGCAAGGACAATTTTAAACCAGTAATAAAGCCAAGTAAAAGGCTGGTGGTTTTTTTATCTGCACCATGTGGCAGCACTCCTAAACATTAGTGATAATGCTCCTATGTACACTTGGAGTTCGCACATATTCGTCACTTACCCTTTCATAAGCAGTGTACTGCTCATGGTGCTCTACATAGAATCAATCTCCAAACAACAAAGCTATTGGCAGTATTGAAATTTACACAATGTACTGTAAAATGGGAATTTCACTTACATTTTTCTATTAAACACAGAGAGGAGATCAATTTTGAGAACAACAGACAAATCTTCAAATATTAAGGCTTTCAAAAAGCAAAAACTGTACTTCTTTTCTGTGATAGATTAATATGTACAGGCATACATATGTTTTACTGATAAAATATTAATTAAACAATTCATCTATCACTTTTTTCATTTGGGACACTGTAACATTTATTTTTATTTTATACTCATATATTTATATATTCAAAAGTCCATAAAAGACTCTTTTCTTTTTCTTTCTCTTTCTTTTCTTTCTCTCTCTCTCTCTCTCTCTCTCTCTCTCTCTCTCTCTCTCTCTCTCAATCTCTCTCTCTCTCTTTCTTTCTTTTGACAAGAGTCTCACTTAATCCTCCAGGCTGGAGTGCAGTGGTGCAGTCTTGACCCACTGCAACCTCTGCCTCCCAGATTCAAGCGATTCTCCTGCCACAGTCTCCCAAGTAGGTGAGACTACAGGCATGGACAACCACACATGGCTGATTTTTATATTTTTAGTAGGGACATTGTTTCACCATGTTGGCCAGGCTGGTCTCAAACTTCTGACTTCAAGTGATCCACCCTGCCCAGCCTCCCAAAGTGCTGGGATTACAGGCTTGAGCCATAGTATCTGGCTCATAAAAGACTACTTTCACTGTCTATATGTTTGTTCTAGCATAATTGTTTGCCTCATTCAGTAATTAGTACTTAAATATAATTTTGTTATGCAGAGGAAGAGGATGTTAAGAAGATGATCTGCTCTGGGTTCAAACATATTAGGTATACAACTGCTTATTCTGTCTGTCTGGAAACAGTGTGCAGTGTTTCTTCCTGGGATGCTCCTGTATTTGTGTGTGGAGTTGGGTGGAGTGGCATCAGTTGAGGGTGGACCATTGTAAGCCCTTGCAGTTAGCAGACAAATGTGTTTATTCTGGGAAAAAAAAATTCCCCATTATTTGTTGAATTACAGCTTGTCCATCTGTTCTTTCTCCTCTGTGTGACGTTTCTCTTCAGCAAGCACACTGGTCCCATTAGTATGTTATCCAGATTGCTGATTTCGGCTCTCATAATGTCTGTCTAATTTGTGTGTGTGTGTGTACTTTCAGCTATTTCTTGCACCTGACTTACCATGTCATTAATTTGAGTCTCAAAGGATGATCATACTCACTAATTCTGCCCTGAACTTATGATTCAAATCAAAATTTGTATAATTCAAATTTGAAATGTTTTTTAAATGTATACATAGCACTTGAATCTCAAGCCTTATTTTTATTGTTATTTTATTTGAGGATTTTTCTGTCTCTATGCAGTTCTTTTTCACCAGACTTGTGTTGTGATTTTTGTATAGGACTTCCTTTCTCTGTCTACCAGTCTCCCTTAGGCAGGTAGTCATTTTTCCTTGTTGGCTCACCGGGGCTTAGGTCTGGTTTTTGATATAAGTGTTGGAAACCCTGTAGTTTGGAGGCAAGATGACCTCTAGGTTAAAAGCTTGCAGTGTAGAAGATAGTGTGTCATTATTCCTCTGCAGGGGCAATCAGGAAAAGCCCCCAGAGAGCTAGCTAGGGCAAGGAATTCAATAATTCTACTCAGTTTCATCTTGGCCCTTTAGGAATCAGAAAAACTCAGTGAAGTCCACAAGTCTGTTATTCTCAAGGTTTGTAATGGCTCCAGGTCCTTGCCTTCCAGGGAGCTCAGGAGCTCCCCAAAATCTCAGTGGAGAAAACACCACACTGCCCTCACCTTCTCCTGCATGTAGACCTGAACAGAGCTCCAGACCTCACCAATAGCCAGCGGCTTGTCAGTACAGCTTCTCTTTGACTCCAGAGAGGAAAGAAAGCTTTGCAGATGGAAATAGAGTCAGGGTATAGAATTCAGACTACTCTGATCTCAGAAATACCTTTAAGGATTATTTTAGGAAATGTATGTATTATGTTTAATTTAAGTGAGAATATCATAAAAGAAAAAAATTAAGCTCCCTATAGCTATGACATTTATAAAGACAAAGAGAGAGGTAACTGAAAAAAGAATCAATACTTTCTATGGACAGAGGAATACAATATAGTAGAGGAGGTTGGAAATGTCACCCTCACTCTGTCATAAAGACTTAAAACTGAAAGTGACCTCAGAGGTTGTCATCTAATTCTTCCCCATCTTTGTATCTCCAGGATTTGGCATATAGTAAGACTTCAACAAATATCAGATGAATGAATCAACACACAATAGAATAAGTGAAAGAATGAGAAGACTGCTCGTTACTATTTGTATGACTCTGGGCATTGTAGTTAACGGAACCAAACCTTCCTGATCTGTAGAAAGACTGGAAAGCAAAGCTAAATGACACTATCCTTTGATTTCTTAAAACAGGCTCATTAAATGACAGACTTGTAAATCAAGTGATAAAAAGCTATCATGAAGGAAACTGGAATGTGAATGACAAACATGGGTACCTCTGCCCTGTTTCCCTGACTCTTTCCCCTTCCTTCTGCAGCCACTGGAGCAGGGAGGTCATGGGTGGCATGGAGAAAGCTTCCCCACACTGTGTGACTTCATAAGCTGGGAGTGTTTGTCTCTGTAGGAATAACCAGCCCAACACAGCCCTGGGGCTCCGCTGCTCTGTACACAGAGAGGTCATGTTCATGGGAGGGGTCACCAATCACTCCTAGTTCAAATGCTCTGCTTTTAACTTCTCTCCCGTCTCACCCTCTTCATCCCCACCACTCAAAGAGGGGGGTGAGCAGGCTGGGAGATAGGGGAGAGGGGGCAATAAAGAGTGAAAGTGAACAACTGAATAATTACTGATGTGAGGTTTTTTTGTCCTTATTTCCTTAGATTCTGGACCTACTTGAAATATGTCAGATGAAAGTGACAGTGCCTTTCAGGCCCTCCCTCCAGAATACGATCTGTGAAAACAAGAACAAGCACGATAGAGGCTAGGGGAAAGCTTCCCCTCTGCCCTCTCAAGTTTCACTGAAAAATCAACAGACATCAACTAGACAAAAAGTAGATTAGCTGGAGAAGAAGTAGACAAATTTGATTAACATGTACACAGGGAGAACCACAGAGTGAGTACCCACCCCTCAAGGAGTCTCAGGAGCTTATAGACCAAGCTTGCCCAAACTGCAGCCTGCTGGCTGCATGGGGCCCAGGAAGGCTTTGAATATGGCCCAACACAAATTGGTAAACTTTTTAAAACATTATGAGATTTTTTTTTTAAGTTCATCAGCTATCGTTAGTGTTACAGTATTTTATGTGTGGCCCAAGACAATTCTTCTTCTTCCAGTGTGGCCCAGGGAAGCCAAAAGATTGGACACCCCTATTATAGACTATTTGGCAAAACAAGTAACAGAGCGAGGAGAAGAGTTTTGTTGAGGGGCAATAAAGGATGACTAGGGAGAACGAATGGACCAGGGCACAGAAAGGACCTTGCTCACTATCTCTTTTCAGGTGTGGTTACATTCTTGGTCTTATAGGGAGGGGAAGAAAAACAATTGTTCTTGGCGGATCTGTGGATACTAGGCAGATAAAAGAACTTCAGCTTTATGGTGTGCTTTGAGAGAGATAGCCGGCCGGGAGTGCTGGGGCAAGTCAGAGAGATCTTGAGGCCCTTTCAGTTCAGCATGTCAAAGCGCCATATTTTGGATATCAGTTTCTGAGCCCCAACACACCAAATAAGCATGCTCCGCCCTGTCCCATGCTGTCTGCTCTGGCCAGTTTGGGATAAACAACGGTAAATGGGGACTCTACATTTAGGAAAAAAGTACTGCAGAGTGTGCCAGAGCAAGGTGTACGCATTTCATTTCACTCTGACCTTGGCACCTGCAATGCTCGCTCCTGTTCTGGAGCAAGAGCTGTTGGCACTTCCATCTGACATGCCAATTAATATGCCTAAATTGTTCATGGTGTCATGTGAGTATTGAACAGTTGGAGCTTCTCAAAGTTGGATGTAATGGAGGCTTATTCCCTAAACAATAGCCCCATGGAATGATGACTTTACTCATTACATTAGTGAGTGCTTCATAGAACACTTTTTTTTTTAATGACACAAAAATTCTAGGATAAAATCTGGTGTCTTTTGAAACTTAACACACCTTACCCAATAAACCTTCCCTTAACCCACTCATTATTATTTTCCCTTAAAACCCTGAAAGTAACTGCTACTGTTTACAAAGCTCCTTGTCAGCAGGATTTACCTTATGAGTTCCTTTATCCTGCATACAACTTGGAACTAATAGTATTAAGATCTCCCACTTCCTAAAAATATGGCATCACTAGGAGCCAACAGAGGTAGGCACCCAAGAAAAGCCACCACAATTCATTAATAAGACAAGAAGGAACAACAAGGAATGTTTTGAATATTCTCAGCCAGAAAATGCAATAAAGATGGGCTGCCAAGCACGGGAGACACAACCCAGGAAGCCTCAAGGCTCAGATACTCTATGTTCCTGCTCACCTAATTCTTTCTGGTGCAGCCTGACAACTGTTGTGTTATACCCTCCATTCTCCGAGTCTTCAGAGGGGTAACAGGCACAGACAGCAGCACATAAAACCAACATTCTACAACTGATGTATATTTATTTTTGAATATTTAAAAATCAATAAAAACATATAAACATTTTGTTCTCAGTGATTTATAACTACAAACTGTCTAAAGTGCAAGTATGTGTTTACTGTTTTTAAGGCCCTGAGAAGGTGGAAGGAGAAGGTGGAGAGATAGGAGAGGAGACTGAATTGGGAGGGTGTTCCAATACACCCTTCAAGCCCCAGCCCATGTGACCACACTAGTGTCCCTAGCTTTAGGAAGACAAAGGGGGAAAAGGCTTCCCTTTCTAGTGCTCTTGACACTAGAGCAAGTTGCAGGGCAGTCACAGTGAGGGGAGCAAAGATCACCTGAGGGCCATCAAGCCCACCAACCAGAGGCAAAACTCCTCATCTGAGGAATATAGAAGTAACTAGACTTCCCTATTATTTAAAGTTGACATCTGGCACCAGGCTTTAAAAAAAATTATAAGTAACTAGAATTTCTATACATCTCTGGAATGCATGTGTGTCCAAACTCGTTGCGCAATCCTTGCTGACATCAAGGCACCAAAATATCTACAAATGCAATTATTTATCATGACCTATGTGGCTAAGAAGGTCCAAATTATCATTAAGTACCAGCTTTAAGGTCCATAAATATTCTTAAGGAAAAATCCACCATGGCAAGCTCAGTCCTCTCTTACTGAGGAGCCCCGTTGTATTCTTCTGCAGGGTTCTCTCTATCCAATAAAACGTTTCTTTCAAACCTACACTGTCATCTATAAATTCTTACTACCTTATAGCCCACGAGCTAACTGCTATTTCCAATGCCAGGTATCTGACACTTCACCCAGCACACAGCTCTTCTGAATCTACAGTATATGGTAGGTTGACTGGAAGAAATATTTATGCCTTTAACATAAAAACATTTGGCCTTAGGTATTGAGGTACCTATATTACACTTCATTATCCAATAATACATTGCAAGTAACAAAATTCCTGGTCTTGAGCTATACCTGTCTCGTTTCTTCTTCATCATTCCAGCTGTGACCTTGGCTTTGACCTCAGGCTGATCCTCAGATGGTTTGTGAGGGTCAGTGTCAGGCTGTAGTTCAGTTTCTTCAGAGGGAGGATGGTATTTACTTCGAGATAGAACTAGAACATAGCTTAGGCCACTTGTCATAAAAGAGACAAACTCTTCAAAGTCAGGCTACAAAATAAAATGATAAACTGTTTCCTTCAGACTTCTGAAATGGATGGACTAAAATGGCGGTCACTACTCAAGTAAAATGGAATCTTTCCCTCCATGATCCCTGGGCAAGGGAATGTCACTTTAAAAAATCTCCTGTTAACAATATGTTTATTTTGGGGGGTGTTTTGTTTTTGTTTTTTATTGAAAAGTAATTGTATATATTCATGGGGGGCATAGTGATGTCTCAATAAAGAAAATGTATAATAACCAGAGCAGGGTAATTTTGTGTCCTTAGAAAAATAAATCTCTTGGACGGCAAAATCACTAAGACAAAGGGAAAAGTCAAGCTGGGAACTCCATTGGGGCAAACCTGCCTCTCATTTTATTACTAAATAGGATTGCTACAAAGATTAAAAAGCTACATACATCCCTTGTAACTTGTCCACAAGGAAATTCCTGTGGGCTTCCTGATCTTTACCCTAAAACAGTTTGGTTGGATGTCACCTTGGCAATGTAAATTGATCATTGATAGCTTATCTTCACAGGTGGGGGACAGAGGACAGACAGAACCGAAAGTCATCCCTCTGCTCACTGGAGACAAATGCATATCTGATGGTTTCTTCTGCCCAGGTGTTTATGTAAAGATACAGATTCACCAAGCCAGACTAAGGCATAAGTGACTATTCCTCTATGGCATCTCACATGTAAATCGTGTATTTGGTGAAAGGCTAATCAGAGGCTCAGAAGAATGCAACTGTTTGTCTCTTTTTTACCTGTGACCTGGAAGCACCGCACCCCCCAACCCTGCTCCAAGTTGTCCCACCTCTCCAGGAAAAACCAGTGTACATATTACACACATTGATTGATGTGTCATAACAATGTATCTCTAAAATGTATAAAACCAAGCTGTGCCCCAACCACATTGGGCACATGCCATCAGGACCTCTTGAGGCTGTGTTGTGGGTGTGTCCTTAACCTTGGCAAAATAAACTTTCTAAATTGATTACAACTTGTATCAGATACTTTTGGTTCACACCTTTAACAAATCTCTCCCTACCCCTTTATAGTTTCTAGTCTCCTACATTTTTGAGTGGTAGAAGTTCCAAGCTAGCAGGAATTGATCTTAATGATAACCTAACAACATTCTCAAATTTTAGGATGTTTCCAAGTTGCTTAAAGGGCTTGTTAAAACATATATTTCGGGAGCCCAATCTTAGAGTTTCTGACTTAGTAAGTCTGGGATGGGGCTCAGGAATTGGATCTTCTCAAAAGCTTACAGTTAATGGGGATGCAGTTGTCGTAATCATTTCCTTCTACACATGTGGAAGCTGGGGCCAACAGAGATGGTGTGAGTGGAGCAGCCAGTCCCACAAAGTGATGTCCAGTAGAACAGTCTGTGATGATGTACGTGCTCTTCTGCCCTTTCCAACATGGTAGCCACAGGTGGGTATTGAACACTTAAAATGTGGCTAATGCAACTGAGAATTCACATTTTCAATGTAATTGAATCTTAATGAATTTCAATTCAAATGGTCACATGTATCTAGTAGCTACCATATTGGGCAGTGCATTTCTAGAAGTGAAGTCTCCTGACTCCCAAGCCAGTACACTTTCTAATACACAGCACTGCCTTTATTACATTCCCCCAGACAAAAGAGAGTTGGTGGGGCAGGGAGGTGGCAGGACTGGGGCAGTTAGGGTGGGGCAGTCTGAAAGAAAGGCCCTTAGATAAAGAAAGTATTAAAACATTCTTGTGAAGCTGATGACAGAGCCTTGAACCCAGAGTAGAAATCTATAGGAAGGAACTGGATATTCACTTCCAGAGGACTGAGGCAGGGCCTCTTGGAGGACATGACATAAAAGGGTCTTCATGTCAACATAACACAATCAGACCATCCAGTTTTACTTGGCAGCCACTATGTCTACTGAAGATTTCTTCAGAGCCACTATCATTGGCATCTCCATGATATGGACATCAACATGGACGCCAGGAGCTTGTTTAGTTTGTCAGACTTACTCATTTGCTTTTCTGTAATAAAGATATAAGGACTATAGAAGGCCACTGTTTTTAAACACACAGTAGATTTTTTATTTTTAACTTTCATACCTGGTCCACTATTCTACTATAGAAGTTGACGACTTGTTCTTCAGTGAGCACTGTCTTATCTTCTGCTTCTGTGATAAATCCTGCTTCGGTAATCTTTAATTAGAGAGTAAGGTCAAATTCAGGTGTCATGGGATCACATGTAAAACAAATAAAATTTGTTTTCTGGGCTTAACAAGCCACCAGCTTTCAATGCATTTTCTATAAGAACCTCAGCAAAATCTATGGGGCACTAGGTTTGAAGTGGCTCAAAAATATACAGACTTTAAAATTTGACTTCTCTGCTGAATTTCTGACTTGCATGGGGCTTGTAACTCCTTCATTTTGGCCAATTTCTCCCATTTGGAATGGCTGTATTTACCCAATACATTTACCCTTATTGTTTCTAGGAAGTAATTAACTTGCTTTTGATTTTACTGACTTACAGACAGAGGGGATTTGCCTTATCTCAGATGAGACCTGGAACTATGAACTTTTGAGTTAATACTGAAATGGGTTAAGATTTTGGGGGACCATTAGGAAGTCATGATTTGTTTCAAAATGTGAGGACATAACATTTGAGAGGGGCCAGGAGCAGAATGATACAGTTTGGCTGTGTCTCCACCCAAATCTCATCTTGAATCTTAACTCCCACAATTTCCATGTGTTGTGGGAGGAACCCGGTGGAGGGTGATTGAATGATGGGGGCGGGTCTTTCCTGCACTGTTCTTGTGATAGTGAATCAGTCTCATGAGATCTGATGGTTTTAAAAATGAATTTCTAGCACAAGTTCTCTTTGCCATACCATCCACATAAGATGTGACTTGCTCCTCCTTGCCTTCCACCATGATTGTGATGCCTCCTCAGCCACATGGAACTGTAAGTCCAATACACTTCTTTCTTTTGTAAATTGCCTAATGTCAGGTATGTCTTTATCAGCAGCATGAAAACAGACTAATATACAATGTAGTATAAGAACTATAATTTTTAAAATTTACATAGATGCTGGTAGAGTAGGATTATTTAAAAAAGGATGCATGTAAAATCTACATAGGATGCTGGTAGAGTAGGATTATTTACATAAGGATGCATGAATAGATTGAGTCTTTGTAAAGATGTAAAAGCCTTTAGAGGTACCTAGCCTTTAGAGGTACTCAAAGGCTTTAGAGCTACCTAGCACCAGCAGCATATTTTGTTCTATTTCACTCTGAATGATAAGCTTGTCTTCAAACTGATGATTAAGAGGTTGTTATTTTGCAATTAATTTAACCATAGTTGGAAAATATTACTTACTTTTCTTTTAATTTCTATACCTTTTCTACTAATCACAGCATCAGGTTTGATTATAGCAATACTATATAATTCCTCTAGAAAAAAATTAGAAAAAGACAATTTCATTTTCTTGGCACAAAATCTGGATAATGATGGATCTGGCAATTAACAATGTAAATTCCTAATGATCAGTCCATTGTTGTTCATTGGTAGCTGTACATCTTATTACCGCATTTCAACTACCAAAGAGTTTCTACTTAGAATCAAATGGCAGTTCCAATATTTGCATGGAGGAGAAACATTCACAAGAGTTTTTAATCAAGAGGCAACAAAAATTGAGTAGGTAGGCCATGATGGTTTGAATGCCATTCCCATTCATAATCACACACAGGATCCATCCAGCACAGTATCACCAGTGAATACAGTTTTAATGTTTACTTGCAGTGAATCATGAAAGTAAACATTACCAACAGATTCACTATCTATGAATGTATCAGCATTCTTATAATGAACTTTTAGTGTAAGATAACTCATTTGGGTGTGGCCATTTGCCTCTGCTCCCTCCAGCGTATGAACACATACACCCCACTACCCCAACACAGATAATCTAGTGAAGGCATGAAATTGTCAACTGCAATGTAAACAAAGAGTATGGGCCAGCAAGGAAGAAATTCTCTTCACAAATTTTTGGAAGATGATAAAGGATGACATAGGAAGTGCTGTCCTGATTAGTCACAGGAGACAGGAGTCCATTGTCCTGGGTAACCTCGGAAAGGCTCCAGACCCAGAACTAAAGGTAAGACAAGTGAGGACAAGAGTGTGCTTTTTAATAGCTGAGTCTTGCAAGGCGCAAATCATCAGTTATCTGAACAATTCCTTGTTAATAAACATGGATTTTGTTACCAGTGTTTTTCTATAACAAGTGATGCTGTAATGACCACCTATGTACAGAAAACCCTGGGATTACTTTGAAGTAAATTTACTTACGATCACTTTCATATAGTGCTTCCTCATCAACATCTGAATCTGAGTCTACTAATGGAATTTCAGGATACTATAAAAAAGGAATGCAATGCAAAGCAAACAGAATTATGTTTTAATATGATAGTGAGTGGGGTTTTAGAAATTTTATGTTTAATAAATAACTTAAGAAATAGGAAGTAAAGTGGAAGAGAGCCTGAACTTATCTAACATGACAGGACTATCTCCACCTTTCCACTAAAATAAAATAAGGGATGTTTTAAAATGGAGGGGGCAGGAATAATGCATATGTGCAGTATGAAAAGGGTAACAAACTTTGTGTGTGTGTGTGTGTGTGTAGTTGTCTTGCTCTGTTGCCCAGCTAGAGTGCAGTGGTGCTATCTTGGTTCACTACAATCTCCACCTCCTAGGTTCAAATGATTTTTCTGCCTCAGCCTCCTGAGTAGCTGGGATTACAGGCATTCACCACCATGCCCAGCTAATTTTCGTATTTTTAGTAGAGACAGCATTTCACCATGTTGTCCCTCCTCGGCCTCCCAAAGTGCTGGGATTACAAGTGAGAGCTACTATGCCCAGCCGAACCTTAAAACGTAATAAGAGCATGAGAGATAAAATATGAACAAAGCAGAAATTTATACATAAGAAAGCCATAAACACATAATTATCATGTTAATGATCAAAAGGGCATTTGATAAGTGTGAAGATCTATTCTTGACCACTACTCTCAGTAAATTTGGAACAAAAGGATATTTTCTTAACTTAAAAGAAATCTTTCTCAAACCAATAATCAATATCCCATTAAAGAGCAAAATACCAGAAGGACAAAGGTTCCTAACTTTTAGGGAAGCCATGAATATGCTTCCGTGATTCTGGGAACTATCCAAAAGGTTTCATTTTTATGTATATAAATATATATGCACACGCATTGCCAAAATGCTTCCCAGAAAGTTTGCACCATTTATATACCTAGATAGTTATAAAATTAGGTTAAATAACTTACAAAAATATTAAATAAAAGGTAATATACTTTTAAAAAATTAAAATAGTTGTTAATCCAAAGTATTACCTGAGGTCGAGCCATTTCACCTGCTGCAATTTTTCTCTCCTCATCGATCAAGTTAACAACTTTTTTACTAACAAGCGGTGCATTTGCACCCTGAATCTTTGCGATAATTTTGCCATTCTAGAAGGGAAATGAAAACAGAAGGGGAACTTTCATTTGCAGAATACGTCAAGAATTAACACCTAAACTGGACTGAGTCATCCCTCCCTTCTACCCTACCCTCATGCTTAGCAATCCTCTTTTAGTGATGGTAATTAATGATTTTACAGTAAAGTATTAATAATATGAAAGTTCTTCCTGACTTGGTGAGTTCATCTCCTTGAGTTCTACCTCCAATTTGCATATCCTCCAGCACCTTGCAGCAAAGTCATCTTCCTGCAGAAGCTGTCACCTGATGCAAACTCTCCCGAGGCATCCCAGTTTTAAAATCGAACGATTCTGGATAGACCTCTCAACAACATCCTCCCTAGCTATCTCTAACACCATGTCCCTTTTGCTCATCTTTCAACACCTGTTTACTAAGCATCTGTTTACCGGTGCCGTACCAGTCATGATGGTATAAAATAATAGATCTGGTACCTGATCTATTTACATTAAAAAAAAAAACAAAACCTACATAAACACAAACACGTGAAACAGCAACTGTAATAGGTTTCACCAACAGCAGTGCAAAGCCCTTGGAACACCTACAAGAATGGGTTTTGGTCAAGGAGATCAGGGAAGGTACTTCTCAATGTCAGGAAGTGACTCGGTGTAAAATATGAAGGATTGGTAAGAGCTAATTGGGCAAAAAGGATAAGGAAGAGCATTCTAGGCAAAAGGAGTAACAGAAGAGTTCTAAAGCTGAAAGGAAAGATGGCAAGTGAGGAGGCCAGGTGACAAAGTGAGGGGGAGTCTGGTGTGAGTTGAAGCCCAACACCCAGGGGGAGCCACACTGTGCATAGCCTGGTGGGCCATGCAGTCAGTGCAGTCAGAGTGTTTAGACAGAGACTATGACCATGATTACAACTGTTTGTCAAAATTATTTCACTTACCTTATGACAAAAAGGCTGGGGGAAGCAAAATATTTCCGGACAAGTTAGGAGCTACACTAGAGGTGGAGGTGGAGAGATGATGGACACTCAGTCTGTGGCAATGCTGGTGGAGATGGAAAGGTTGGAGGGTGGAATGAGGTAGATGAGTGTGACAGAGACTTGGTCAGTAAAACTGACATGTCCAAAGTATGATTTGGATAGAGTGTGATGTAAAGAGGTGTCACTGAGGCGACGCTCTGTTTCTCACTTGAAAACTGGGTAAATTATTATGTTAGATGCCAAATTCAGAGACAATAGAAGAGGACTGTGTTTTGTGGGGAGGAAGATCTGATGTGGAATGAGTTTGCTGTGAGATGCTTTTGAGAAAGCCAAGAGGAGGTGCCAAGACATCAGCTGGAAATGCGAGCAGAAAGCGTAGGATTCAGTTGAGGATGTAAACGTGATTTACTGATATACAGGTGGTGAGGACTGAAACTGTGTGTAGAGAAAATTTTCTAAGGAGAGTGTAGAGCCTGGTAAAGTCAATATTTAATCATTGAATAAAGAAGGGTGAATTTGCAAAAAGGACAGAGAGAAGCGGCATCCAGGAAGGTGAATGGAAAACCAAGTCACATAAGCCAAAAGAAGCAAATGTCTTGAAAAGGAGGTCGTGGTCACCATATTCAATCCATTTAAGAGGTACCAATGATGAATACCTAAAAAATGTCTGTTATACTTAGCACAGGCTGATACTTGGATACATTAGCAACAGCAATTGTGGTGGAATAATCAGACAGAAGTCAGATTGAACGGATTGAGGAGTTAATGAGATGGGAAAAAAGAAGTAAAATTAAATATGGAAACTCTTTCGACCAATTTAGCTATGGGGTGAAGATGAGAAATGGGTGGCTAGAGAGACATATGATATCAGAAAGAAGTATTATGTATTTTTTAATTTGAAAAGACTCAATCATTTTCAAAAGCCAATGAGAAGGATGCAGTTGAATAAGATTTAAATGAAACCTGAAACTCTAATCACGATTTCCCACACAAAAAAAGTATCTTTCAACAATTCTGTGAGCTATCTAATAACCCTTGAGGAAGGCTCCCTGCTGAGACTATCTCAAATGAATCTGTTGTCAGCTAAAAATGCTGACCCGTACAAAGAGACATTGAGGGAATATCTGAATAAATGAGCAATGGGCTTGACGGTGTTTTGTGATCACAGAATTCTATTCTTAAATGAATGATTATGGATATGGAGCCATGGGCAGTAAAGTCTGAGGCATGATTACAGGGGTGACTGGATGAAATTTATTGCAAGAAAAGTTTATTAGCAGCAAGGAGGTCAATAATTTAAAGGCCAGGATATTGGGTGGGTTGCCAACGTAGGTACTAAAGTCCTCAAGGTGATGGCAGGATTCAGATTTGAGAGTAAGACTTTAAACCACATGCCAAAGCTTTCGGTTATCAACAGACCTGATTTGAAGGTCAGTAAATGACAGAAATGAAATGGAGGAACAGGAAATTTAGCCATGTGAAACAGACCTCTACAGCAGAGAAAAGAAAGTTACTGAAGAACTAAGAAGGAAAAGAAACACCAACACTATTCCACATTCTGAAATAAACAGTTATCACCTCTGGTCTGTGGAGAGAGTATCCAAAGGAAGAAGCTCAAATTAAGGTAAGCCAAGGAAGTGAGGCAGAAGCTCAGAGCCATGGTCAAAAATCTTGGGAAGTCATTTTAATTCCAGATGTCATAGAGTGAAAAGGTTTGGGAGACAGGAGAAGAATTGGAGAGCTGGGTCACACCAGGAATAAGCATTAGAAGGATGGATGAATCATGGCTACGAGGAAGGGTGGACTTAAACTCTGAGCACTGATTCCAGGGGTTAGAGAACATGGACTGCATGGTTCACTTAAGGAGAGAGGGCCTGGGTCCACTGGTCTGACTGGACTAGCTGTCACGGTGATGGCTCTATGAGTCTGTTTTGTATTGTTATCAAGGAGTACATGAGGCCGGGGACTTTACAAAGAAAAGTTTATTTGGCTCAAAATTTTGCAGACTATACAAACATGGCACCGGCATCTGCTTCTGGCAAGGCCTCAGGAAGCTTGTTCTCATGGAGGAAGGGAAAGGGAGACGGCATGTTACATGGAGAGAGTGAGCGAGAGAAAGGCGCGGTGGTGCCAAGCTCTTTAAATAACCAGCTTGCATGAACTAATAGAGGGAGAACTCACTCACTACTGTAGGGAGGGCACCAGGCCATTCATGTGCGATCCGCCCCAATGACCCAAACACCTCCCACTAGGCCCCACCTCCAACATTGGAGGTCACACGTGTGCATGAGAGTTGGAGGAAACAAATATTCAAACTATTATCAACTCTCCCAGAGCACCAGATTCTACAACGTGACCCACTTGCCCAATCTTTTCTCCTCAGTCCCACGCTCCTATCTGCCACCTGCAGCTACAGCCTCCTCAGTTAGCACTAACTGTGCACTCTGCTTTTGGAAAATAGCACTTTTTATGTCTTTCTAATTATTCGTTTATGTTTTATACTTATTTTATTACTACTTATTTTTGTAGGGATGTGGTCTCTCACTATGTTGGCCAAGTTTACCTTGAATTTCTGGCCTCAAGCAATCCTCCCACCTCAGCCTCCCGAAGTGCTGGGATTACAGGCATGAGCCACCATCCCTGGCCTCTGTCTGATTAATAAAGTTCTGTGTTCATCACAGAACCTGTGTAAAATACAGAATAGTATGAATAATAAAACTTAAATTAGTCATCTGTTCCTCACACATAGAAAACTACTGTAACACTTTGGTGAATCCACTTACTGTCTTCTTTCTGTGCATTTATAAATACAGAGATAAGAGTAATATGTATACAAAAGACTGATCATACAGATGCTTCCTGATATGGGTAAGCATGAACGTTTATAACCAATTCTCTCTTGCTAGGTATCTAAGAAATTTCCAAGTTTTTACTCCTGTGAATAATTTATTGTATAAATCTGTGATCATTTCCTTAGTAAAGGTAAACACTGTCTTACTTGTCCTGTCCATGATCAACCCAGTGTGTGATAATCTAATCCCTTCAATCTATTATAAGCTCCTAGAGGTCAAATTATAAAATTTATAAATAGCCAAGAAAAGATAAGGCAAACACAGTACTATTACTGTCATCGGCAAACAATTCCATGGTAATTTTATAATGTTACTTCTTCTTAACTGCGAATTGGAATATGATAACACAATTGAGAAAGTAAATATTATACTTACAACACTAAAGAGAAAAACGGGTTCACATTTATCTCTAAGTGGCTGCAAAGTCACAATGTTGTCAGCTTCGGCCTGGAAAAAGTAAATATTTCATATAATGATAAATAAAACTATATTCAAGTCATTTGATACACATGTTGCAGCAATGCAGAGATTACATATAATTTTTACATTTACTGCAACATTGTCTGGGTATGCCAGTGGGTTTAGGGATCAAACTGCACATACTGGTGATTGGAGTCCTACATCATTTGGCCTCAATTCCCCACTGTTTCCCTTTACATTACCCAACCTTTAGCCAAAATTATTCACTCATCTTTTCCTCCCTCAGTGCCTGGTCCTGCCCTTCCTTTATTGTCCCGGTTCAACTGTCCTTCCTCCAACTTTGTCTCACTTCTTTTTGCTGTAAATCACCTCTTGTTCTGCACAACACGTTACTATCCATCTCCCAGGGCACCTATGTCCTTTTCGATATTCTACTACCGGCATGTGTGTGTAGAAATCCTGGACAATGAGAACCTTTTTTTTTCTGGATTGGTTCCATCAATGCTTTGTCCCTGGTGTCAGAAGTACCTTGCCAGTAACAGAATGTTCTTAAAATTCTTTGATATTGTACAATGCCCCTGGTCACTGAGAATCTTATGAGGTTAACACCAATGGTGTCAAAATGATCTACTTGTCCCCAGACAAAACATCCATAATTCAGCTTCTAGATCAGGGGGTCATAAGGACCTAGAAGGCTCATTACACATGGTACTCTATGGAAAGGATGTCAGTGCTATAGAAGAGAACCCTGATAGAACATCATTAAAGTCTGGAAGAATTACACCATTGAAGATGCCATCATTCTTATAGGAAAAGCTGCAAAATTTATCAAGCACAAATTAATAAATTCCTGCTGGAGAAAACTGTGTCCAGGTGTTGTGCATGACTTCACAGGATTTATGACAGAGCCAGTTAAAGAAGTCATGAAAGAGATTATGTATATGACAAAAAAGTAGGGTGTGAAAGGTTTCAAGATATGGATGTTGAAGAAATCCGAGAGCTGGCAGACACCACACCAGAGGAATTAACAGAAGACAAATTGATAGAGATGAGTGCATCTGAACCAGTGCCAGCCTATGACGGAGAAGATGTAGAAGAGCAGTGCCAGAAAACAAACTGACATTAGAACATGTGGCAGAAGGGTTCCAGTTATTCAAGACTGCTTTTGACTTCATTTACGACATGGACCCTTCTATGATATGGGCACTGAAGCTAAAGCAAATGGTGGAAGAAGGATTGGCACCACATAGAAACGTTTTTAGAGAAATGAAAAAGCAAAAAATTCAGACAGAAATTACCATGTATTTTCATAAAATTACATCCACTATGCCTGCTTTTCCTGCCTCCCTTCTACTTCCTCCACCTTTTCTGCTTCTACTGCCCCTGAGACGTCAAGACTAACTCCTCTTCTTCTCCTCCTCAACCTGCTCAATGTTAAGATGACGAGGATGAAGACTTTTATAGTCATCCACTTCCACTTCAGGCATAGTAAATATATTTTGTTTTCCTTATGATTTTCTTAACACTATTTTATTTTCTCTAGCTTACTTTATTGCAAGAATACAGTATATAATATGCATAATAGATAGAATATGTTAATCAACTATTTATGTTATCCTTAAGGTTTCCAGTCAACAGTACGTTATTAGTAATTAAGTTTTGGTGGAGTCAAAAGTCATAAATAATTTTTTTACTGCATAGGATGGTTAGCGTTCCTACCTCCAACATTGTTCAAGGGTCAACTGTAATTAGAAATAGTATTACAGTAACTATAATAAATACCATTTGCTAAATATTTATATGTATATATGTCATGCCTATACACACACACACACACACACACACACACATATGTCTTAATGTTCATCTTTTTAAAAGGCACATAGCAGAAAAAAAGTTTTATACTGACCATCAGCTCAGGGTAATTTTAATAGACAATCAACCTCATATCTTTTAATTTTGGACCTACATGTTCAAGTTCTGAGTGTCTCTTTGCCTTGATTAACAGCAGAAAACAATGTGTCCAGAAGAGGGCATTCCTCCACTACTGTTCACAACAGAGGTTTGGAGATAATAATTTTCTTTCACCTTTATGGGCAGGTCACTAGAATCCAGAACCCCTAGACTATGTGAACGTCTACTCCTTCCACTTTCGAACAAATTTTCCTAATGCCAACTGCTAGGATTCACAAGAATTTCCTGATCTTCATTTCCCTGTGATCTATCTGCCAGCCAGTAGACACTTGTGATACTGTCTTTTTACTTTCATCAACCCCTTTTCAACCGCATGTGGCAATCTCCTTTAGGCCCCATTCTCTGCTCTTCAAACCTGATTTTTCCTTGCAAAAAATCAAGTCTGGAATAACCTCCTAGTTCCTTTCTGGTGGTTCTGACTCTTCAGAGTGAAACAGGTTGTTACAGAATCTTGGCTTTTAAAAAAACTACAATGTCAGGATAATGAAAAAAAACAAGCCACAGACTGGTATAAAGTATTTGCAAAAGCAATCCCTCATAAAGGACTGCTTTCCAAAATACACAGAATGCTTAAAACTCAACAATAAGAAAAACAAACAACCCAATTAAAAAGAAATGCCAAAAAACTTAGCAGAAGGTTCTCCTCAAAGAAGATACAAACGGCAAATAAGTATAACAAAGGTGCTCCACATCACATAATCTCAGGAAACACAAATTAAAATTGCAATGTGATGCCACTGCACACCCATTAGGATGACCAAAATCCAGACAACTGATGCTGGTGAGGATGTGGAGCAACAGAAACTCTCATTCATTGTTGGTGAGAATGCAAAATGGTACAGCCACTGAAGAAGATGACTTGGTTTCTTACAAAGTAAAACATATCCTTACCACATGATCCAGCAGTCATGCTCCTTCGTATTCACCCAAATGAGTTGAAAATTTATGTTCATACAAAAACTTATGCATGGATGTTTATAGCAGCCTTGCTCCTAACTGCTAAAAGTTGGAAGCAACCAAAATGTTCTTCATTCACTAAGTGAATGCATACATAAACCGTGGTACATCCAGATAATGGAGTATTATTTAACACTAAAACAGAATAAGCTATCAAATCATTAAAAGACATAAAGCATATCACTAAGTAAAAGAAGCCAATCTGAAAAGGCTTTGCAATATGTGATTCTAACTTTCTGACATTCTGGAAAAGGCAAAACTATGGAGATATTCAAAAGATCAGTGGTTGCCAGGGGTTATAGGGTAGGGAGAGATGCACAGATTACAGAGGATTTTGCAAGGAGTGAAACACTACTATATGATGCCATAATATAATAAATACATGTCGTTATACATTTGTTAAGGTCTCTAAAATGTACAACACCAATAATGAACCTTAATGTAAACTGTGCATTTTGGTAAATAATGATATGCCAGTGTAGGCTCATCCGTTGTAACAATGTACCACTCCGATTTGGGATTTTGGTTGTGGAAAAGGCTATGACAGCGTGGGGACAGGGGATACATGAGAACTTGTATTTTCTGCAAAATTTTGCTATGAACCTAAAAGTGCTCTAAAAATAACATCTATGTAAAGACTTTTTAAAAAAAAGTTAAAGGAATGAAAACCCTACAAAGACCTTATTTCAGAAGATAAAAGTCAATTCTTTCACTCAGGACAACCGGATTTAACTGCTGTAGACAGCCACTTACCCTCTTGAATAGAAAAATATTAAGAGGTGAGTGTCTAGGCTTTAGACTACTTATTCATCATCTTGAACTAAGGAAAATAAGCCCTATGGAAAATGTGTCTAAAGAAGGGGATGGATAGTGAAATACAAGGTCAGTAGCCAAACTCATTCCAATGTTTGGGCTGAAAGGAGCCATGAAAGCCCGGTGACTGGGAGAGCATGAGTGGCTTGTGGCTGCAGGTCTGCTTTAGGGACTATGTGTTTCAGAGATAAGGGGTAAAGATATGTTCATCTGTTATCTGCTCCTGTATCTTAAGTCTAGTGGGTTTGGGTGTTTTTCTGTATAATATAAATATATTATGAAAGCCACACATATAAATTCTCCAGTAACCACATTTAGAAACAAAAAAAGGTGAAAATAATGTGATAATAAATTTTACTTAATCCAATATAGCCAAAATATTCTCATTTTAACATGTAATCAATGTATAAAATCATTAATGGCATATTTCACTTTCTTTTTCCATATTAAATCTTTAAAATTTAACATGTCGTGTCTCTTACACTTAAGAGTACATCTTAATTGTATGCTAAATGTTAACCAGAAATAATTAATCCTTTATTAGCTTTAATAAAATGTACAGTTAAATCGTAGATTCACGTACTCAAGTTGTCACAGATTTTAAAAGTTTTACAATAACCCAATTGAGTATCAGTTTTAAAATTCCATTTTAAATTCATTAAAATTAAAAATTCAGTTCCTGAGTTGGACCAGCTACATTTCAAGAACTCCTTAGTCACTTAGGCCTAGTAGCTACCATGTTGGACAACCAAATTCTAATTAGTTGATAATTTCATGTGACTAGATTGAATAAACAGTACAATTAAGTAAAATGTGTTTAGCTATAACATTTTAATCCCTTGTCACAACTAGGTAGCAAATAAATGAGAAAAAAAATCATTGCCACTGGAAAATGTGGTAACTGGGTTAATGCCCAGCACCCAGTAAACAGCTTTTGCAACCCTTATTCTAAGGGACGCACACTGAACAAGTGGTCAGGTGAAAGAAAACAGAACAATAGATGCATCCATTATTACACTTTTCTAACTTTCACAGTCATGGTAAACAGCCTTGATATTAAAAGAATGGGATACAAATCATGTTCATTCTCAGATCTAGTAGAATCAAATAGATGGTAAAACCACCAAGTAAAGACTATCAATTTTGAAGAACTGACAGGTTCTTTAAATTAAGACCATAGTTAAAGTATTAAAGGATACTTAAACACTTAATATGACTTGAAAACAACAGTTTAATGAAAACAAAATCCTTACGATAGCAAAATGCAGAATTTCATCTTCGTTCAGCTCATTTTTCAATTTTCTGAATAAGGGTTGCATTGCTTTGCAAGGTCCACACCATGCTTGGTAAACATCGATCACTAGAAGATGATGATATTTATGAAATAACTGAGTCTACCAATCTAGGATAGCAACTTATCCCAATCTGGAGCCAGGACCAGGGCAAAGGCACTGCAAGATTTCTTGGTCAAAGTGGGGAGTGGCACTGTAGAGGGACAGGGTGCCGGGAGGTACCCTAGGCCAAACCCCAGGCAGTCAGACAACCAGGAACCCTTATACCTGTTAAGCCTTTGTTCTGCAGCATCTCATCCCACAGGTTTTGATTATTGACGACTGCCTGCAAAGAGGAAGGCACTGTAAAAAGTATCAAGCATCAGTGCACCAGATGAAGAATCGTTGATATGTCAGACCCACCTGCAGCTGTACTTCTCGTTTTTTGCTTGTCATTTATCTACTATCATAGGAAAAAGAAAGAAAACTTTTTAAGCAGGAAATTTAAATAATACCTTCTTTATGCATGCAAATAACATCTTTTAAAACAATTTTAAATTTCTGTGGGTACCCAGTAGGTGTATATACTTCTGTATCTCTGTATTTATATACTTAAATATTTGTGTATTTAAATCTCTGAGATATTTTGATACAGGCATGCAATGCATAGTAATCACATCAGGGTAAATGAGGTATCCGTCACCCCAAGCATTTATCCTTTGTGTTACAAACAATCCAATTATACTCTTTTAGTTATTTTAAAATGTACAATTCAGGGTTTTTTTTTCACTGGAGTCACCCTGTTGTGCTAGCAACTATTTGGTCTTATTCATTCTTTCCAACTGCAAATAACACCTTAATGTACTAGTGAAAAATTTCCCCACTAAATATTGGATTATGCAGCCTCACCTTTGTTGGGAAGAGAGAAGCTAACGTCTTGGAAGGACTATTGTATGCTATGCTCTATGTTAAATTCTTATAGCTACCAGGCTGTCTTACTCTCCCAGCAGTCCTGAAGCAAGGCAAGAATGTTAGGAGTTACACGTCGTCTGTTTTTGTTTTTTTTTTTTTTTCAAGTTTTGTTTTCCTGAAATATTAGAAATTATTTCCTATGTTATCAATTGCAAACATACTATCAACATGCCCATGGATCTTTCTGAGGTCCCTCTTCAGATCTGACTGCTCTAAGTATATTTAATCTTGAGAACAAGGTCACTAGTGTTTTCTGGGGCACAATATAAACTTCCCAAGCTCCGTATTCAGTGGAATCGGGGGCTGTGTAGAGCCGGGGTCCTTCAGCGTGTGGGTGACAGTGGATACGAGCGTTCAGCAAAGGAAAGGCCACTAGCAAGACTGTATCCCAGAAAAGGCGCGGCTGCTCCGGCAAGCTTTGCACAAAACAGGTCCTCTTCTAAGCTAGACTGGGACGTTTAAAGACAAGGGAGGAGCAGGCCCGGAGGATGTAAATCCGCTCCTTCGCTGTGGCCGTTTGCGCGGCGACCGCGGCGAAGTTCCATTCCAGTACCTGGGGCCTTGGTAGGTTACGTGGCTGAGGCTGGCCAGCCCCTGCTGGGCTTTCTTCTCCAGCTGTTTCAGCGAAAGGAAGAAGAGGGATTACCTGCCTGTCTGGGGAGAAGAAGGGAGCAACGTTTTGTCCAACTCATCCACCCGCGAGGCCGGAGCGGCGTCTCGAGGCCCCTGCCCCAGCTAGCAGCTGTACCTGGGCAGCGCGGACAAGACAAGGCGGCGCCTAAAATCCTCCACCTCTTCTGCCCCGCAATGAAGGAACAATGAAGTCCTGGTTCCAGCGTCACAAGACTCTTCCTCTGTTTCAGCTGCCTCATCCCCAAACTCCCGTCTTCCATCCTCCCATGCCCGCATCGCCCTAGCCCCCAAGTGCGCACCAGGGTGGGCTTTCCCAAGTGCAGATTTGATCCTATCTCTCCTTGGCTTTGAATCCTCCTGTGATTGGCCACGCTTTACAGCATATAATGCATACTCCTCAAGTCGGAGCAGAAGGCTCTCTGCCAGCCCAGCCTTTTCTTTTCAACTTTGTCTTCATCTACCCTGCTTAATTTTCTCCTCCTCCTCCTTCCTCTTTTTCTTCTTCCTTCTCCTCCTTCTCCTCCCACTTTCTCTCCCTCTTCTTCTACTCCTCTTCCTCCTTCTTCCTCTTCCTCTTCCTCCTTCTCCTCCTCCTTTTTCTCCTCCTCCTCCTCCCCCCTCCTCCCCACTCCTCCTCCCCTTTCTTTCTCTCTCTCTCTTTCTTTTCTTTCTTTCTCTTTCTTTCTTTTCCTCTTTCTTTCTTTCTTTCTTTCTTTCTTTCTTTCTTTCTTTCTTTCTTTCTTTCTTTCTTTCTTTCTTTCTTTCTTTCT
>NW_022436959.1:425178-475171 GCF_009761245.1 Sapajus apella
CCCATGTGTAGCATCTGAAAATAATTTTTAACAATAGTTTCTGATTAATCCACAGGCTGAGATACAGAAAGCAACTGTAGAGTAAAGGGACACAATGAACCTTTGTAGGGATCCTCATCTCTGGAGTAGACCAAATGAATGAGCAGGATTACCTACAGAAGAATTTTTGAGTAGGACCATAATCTGTCAAGACAGGACAGGTAGTACTCCTTCACTCCACCATCTGCTATTTTCTTCTTTTTATTATACTTTTAGTTCTGGGATACATGTCCAGAACATGCAGGATTGATACATAGGTATACACATGCCATGGTAGTTTGCTGCACTCATCAACCCACCAGCTACATTAGGTATTTCTCTTAATGCTATCCCTTCCTTAGCCCCCACCCCCCAACAGGCCCCAATGTGTGATGTTCCCCTCCCTGTATCCATGTGTTCTCACTGTTCAATATCCACTTATGAGTGAGAACATGCATTGTTTCAGTTTCTGTTCCTGTGTTAGTTTGCTGGGAATAATGGTTTCCAGCTTCATTCATCCCTGCAAAGAACATGAACTCATCATTTTTTATGGCTGCATAGTAGTCCATGGTGTATATGTACCACATTTTCTTTATCCAGTCTATCATTGATGGGTATTTGGGTTGGTTCCAAGTCTTTGCTATTGTAAATAGTGCCACAATAAACATACATGTGCATGTGTCTTTATAGTAGAATGATTTATATTCCTTTGGGTATATACCCAGTAATGGGATTGCTGGGTCAAATGATAACAAAAGCCAAAATTGACAAATGGGATCTAATTTAACTAAAGAGCTTCTGCACAGCAAAAGAAACTATCATCAGAGTGAACAGGCAACCTACAGAATGAGAGAACATTTTTGCAATCTATCTGTCTGACAAAGGGTGAATATCCAGAATCTACAAGGAATTTAAACAAATTTACAAGAGAAAAACAACCCCATCAGAAAGTGGGCAAAGGGTATGAATAGTCACTTCTCCAAGAAGACATTTATGAGGACCACAAACATGAAAGAAAACTCATCCTAATGTAAATGACGGTGATGGATGCAGCTAACAACCATGACACATGTATACCTATGTAACAAACCTGCACGTTCTGCACATGTACCCCAGAACTTAAAGTATACTAATAAAAAAAGCTCGTCATCCACTGGTCATTAGAGAAATGCAAATCGAAACCACCTTGAGATACCATCTCATGCCAGTTAGAATGGCGATCATTAAAAAATCAGGAGACAACAGATGATGGAGAGGATGTGGAGAAATGGGAATGCTTTTACATGGTCGGTGGAAGTGTAAATTAATTCAACCATTGTGGAAGACAGTGTGGCGATTTCTCAAGGATCAGAACCATCTGCTATATTCAAAAAAGTGTTATGTATTTCCTGTAACTGCTATGTCACCAGAATCAAATTGTTAGTAAATTGACTTTTGATTCTTCTTTGTGAACAATAATTCACATGAAGATGTGTTCATGTAAATATTTCAGGCAAATTCTTCATATAGCACTTGGATACAAGAAGTTTCAATGTATTCTAAAATTAGAACAAACATTTCCCAGTGGCCAGTACATGAAAGAAAGGCGTAATTATGTTTTTTGTTTATTTGTTTGTTTTAACATCATCACTATTTATTGCAAGAACTTTGAACGTTGAGCCTTTGAAGCATAAACCTGAAGAGCCTTTGACTTGGGTCTGCCCAGAATTGACTTTGAGGGCAAATGCTCTGAACGTGTTGGTTACAAGAGAATGTATTTATATTTTATTATAGGAAAGTATAAGCTATAAATGCCAAAAAGCCTATAAGAGATGTTACTCCTGAAGAGACCTAATGTTTGTTTTGCACCTTGCATATATTTATCTTTCAGTATTCATTAAGTGTACTCTCCTGCATCATCCTGCCTTTTCTTACCCTCACACAGCACTATGTATAGTGCTCAGTTTGCTTTCCTTGAGGCACAAGTTTATTAGTGCCTAATTATTTCATTTGTGTTTTATATATATTTAAAACTCATGATTTTTAAATATATATAAAGACCCAGAAGAGAAGAATTGGATTGCAAAATTGTTTTCACTTTGCTCTCTTCCTTTTGAAATCCTCTCTGGCACCTGGCATCACAATTTGTACATAAACACTTTAAAATTAGGAAGCAAGCTAATGCATTTGGAAATAGGAGATATTCTTGACACATTTATGAACTCTTTAATGAGCATAAACATAATTCTTAATTTTTGAATTCAGGAAATCTGTCTGATGATGTCTCAAAGAACTTAAAACAGAGCTACAATTTGAGCCAGCAATCTTATTGGGTATATACCAAAAGGAAAATAAATTATTCTACCAAAAAGGCAACACATTCATATGTTCATCACTGATCTATTCACAATAGCAAAGACATGGACTCAATCCAGGTGCTCATCAATGATAGACTGGATAAATAAATTGTGTATGTATACATAAACACTGTGGAATACTACACAGCCATTAAAAAGAATGAAATCGTGTCCTTTGCAGCAACAGGGATGCAATTGGAGGTTATAATCCTAAATGAATTAATGTAGGAACAAAAACCACATACTGTGTGTTCTCACTTGTAAGTGGAAGCTAAACACTGAGCACATATGGATATCAATATTGGAACAATAGACACTGCAGATTACTATAAGTGAGAGACAAGAAAGGAGACAACATTGAAAAACTACTTATCAGGCTCTATGCTCATTACCTGAGTGATGGGATTTATACCCCAAACCTCAGCATCATGCAATATTCCCATGCAATAAATCTGCACATGTACCCCTCATTTCTAAAATAAATGTATTTTTTAAAAAGTTTAATAAAATAAAGACAGAATGCTTAAAAAAATAAATATGGTCCAGTAATTAAATAGACTATAAAGAAAATAAATGTATGAGGGACTTACTTTATCACTTCAGCTAGATATAGAAGTAAGCTAGTCATCTATCCAGGAGAAATTTATATAACTTTTTAAAAAAATATATCCTATCTCCACTAGATCAAAATGGCAGATTCTGAATTCCAATTTTAAAATTCACCTACCTAATACTACTAAAGTAGATATTCTTAGTAGGGACAGGGTTTCATCATGTTGGCCAGGATGGTCTCGCTTTCCTGACCTCATGAACTACTTGCCTTGGCCTCCCAAAGTGCTGGGATTACAGGCATGAGCCGCTGCACTCGGCCAATAATAATTTTAAATGAAGTCTTACACAGGGACAGAGATAGGAAAAGCAGGAGTAGAGATGTAGGAGGAGTGCATTCAGAATATTAGAGAAGCAAACAATGGGAAGAGGAGATGATCTGACTTCTGACAAGAGCAGCACCAGATGTCTGCCTTTTCATTAGATCTAGTTTTCAAAGTGCATTCAGTCAACAACTATGTGCAGGAAATACTGTCTCAAAAAAAAAATCCTGGTGTGATAGTGCACACCTGTAGCTACCTGCAGTTACTTGGGAGGCTGAGATGGGAGGATCACTTGAACCCAGGAAGTTGAGGCTGCAGTGAGCCTTGATCGTGCCACTGCACTACAGCTGAGTGACAGAAAAATACCTTGTTTTTAAATAAATAAACAAATGTGATATCCCAACTGTAAAACCTCTAGAAGAAATCATAGGGAGGAAGCTTCATGACAATGATCTTGGCAGTGATTTCTTGAATACGATACCAAAAGCACAGGCAACAAAAGTAAAAATAGAGAGACGACATAAAATTAAAAAGTTTCTGTACAACAAAGGAAATAATCAGCAGAGTGAAAAAAACCTATAAAATCACATAAAATATTTGTCAACCATATATATGATAAGTCAAAACATATAAGAAACTCCTACAAACTCAGTAGCAGAAAAATCCTAAAATGCTAACGTAGCTGAAAATTTTATCTTGTTCCTGTTATTTAATTTCTTCAGTGAAATCGAAATCAATTCTTCAATTGAATATATTCCGTCTGAAGTCCTCATGTGAATTTTCATTGCAAATATTTATAAAAACTAACCATAACATTATTTGTCTACTGCATTTGAATTTTATGTAATATAACGTTTAAGTGTAACTTCTCAAGACGTCCATAAGGTGGCAGTGTGCACTTTGTGGTGGCGGTTGAGCAGCGGCGCACCAGAAAATCGCATAAACGTCTACGCGGCCAGGTTCCGCTGCCAAGGCCCCGAAGCGCCCCTGCCCTGGACCGTTTAGAACACTAAAGATGTAAAGAGCTCTGAGCTCATATCCCCAGGCTCGGCGTTTTCTTTCCTGTTGCCCTTCATCTTATGCCCAGTTCTAAAATGACACCCCTGTCTGGAAACGCATGAACCTCTGGAGTTCACACCTACCCAGGTGGTCCTGCAGCCTAGTTGTCCAGGTTTAGGTCGCAGTTCCGAGTGGAAAGGACTTGAGCAGCCTGAGAATTCAGCCAGAAAGCATGTTATGGGGCAAGGTGATAAATACCAGCCATATGAGCTGTCCCCCACCCTCTCACGTTTGTAGCAGACATTACTAATCAATCATGATCGTTCTTGCTACTCAGCCTCTCCCTTTCTCAGCAGAACCCCAAAAGCTCCTACACAGAGAGTCCCTGTCTTTAGAAGTGGGGGGCGATTCCCAGGAACTCCTAGGATTCCAACCCAAGTATGGAGGTGTCATCACCTATCAATCAGCCATGAACAGCAAGAATAGCCCCTCAAGACAAGACTCTGCACAAAGCAGGAAACCCCACCCCCCCACCCCCCACCCCTCTCCCCCTACCTCTTCCCTCATTAATTCTGCCCCACTCTCTACCATGGCCCCTGAGGACTCAAACTGTATTTTGCATTTTCAGCCAAATTTGATATTATTTTCATTAGCATAATCAATTTTTCTCCTCTCCTGAATGACTTTCCACTAGCATTTTTATCTCTGATGGCATAGCATTTTTTTAAAATTCTCTTGTATATGAAAATTTTAACTTTCCTCAGAAGCGAATGTAGGATTTGATGTAAGCCTGGATCCCAAAATGGAACTCCCAGAAGACCTGGATTACAACCAAAGACCTGGATTACAGTTCCGTCTTGAAAGTTATTTCTAGGAGATGGATCTGCCATCCAGAACGGGAAAATGAGGCCAGCAGTATAGCCCTAAAAGGCATAGGAATATGAGGGAAAGGAGGAAAAACCGCTGGTTCATGGCCATCAACATTATGCTTTCTTCAAGTAAAGATCTTTGATTTGATTATATTCCTGATTCTAGAATGGCACCTAGACCTAGGATAAATGTCCCCAACTGAGGAAACGGGTCTGGGAAAAATATCCTTAACCTTGTCTTGAGGCAGAGGTGCAGGTGATGATGATGGCAGTGCCAACAAGTACATCCAGGGGCCAGAAGATGCCAGGATCACTGCAGAGGCAGCATCAAAGCTACCAGGAGAAGCCATAGGGTGAATGTGGCACCCAGGCCCACAGTGGGTGGAAGAGGAGGACCTTGACTCCCTAGGGAGCCTCAGCTGTGATAAGCTCCTCCTCAGAAGGGAGCTGCTGAGTCCACCAGACATTCTGCCAAGGAAGGGAGGCACCTGCATCTGGGAACTTAAAGAGTTGTCCTGGTGATAGAACCTATCTGGGAAGGCTCAGCAAGATCCACAGCAATTCCTGCCTACAGGAGTTCATACTCTGCTTAAGGAAGGCAAGGCACCTGCATCTGGGAACTTAAAGAGCTGTCCTGGTAACAGAATCTATCTGGGGAGGCTCAGCAATTTTACAAAAAATTAGTAAATTTTTTCCCATGTGACTCAGGAAATATTTGATTTGTTGTGAATTTAATATTACATAGAATATTTATACTATGTTCCCGTGAATATTAATCATACTATTCTTCACAGTGAGTAATGGTGACAATTCTACAGTGGAAAAATGATAAGAAGCAGTAGGCAGTGTCCCATACACAGAAATAATTTCTAAATTCTTAATCTTTAATATGATATCCTAATGAGCTTGGTTTTGTTTTTTTAATTATCCAAGGTTGCAATTTTTTTTCCTTACTCTGCTATATTTTCAAAATACTCTTAATTATTGCAGCTCTTCTCAACTGGGGCTCTGTAAAAGAATTACATGCAGACATCCGTTTAACTTCACTAGAAAACTTTGTAATACTGGTATTTTAAAAGGATCAAAACCCATAATTCCAGCTCCCAGTATTTTCAGTTTCTATGCTTTAAAAACAGACATGCTTAGACCAGGACACATAAGAATCTTGGAAGTAGTGAGCCTTATTATTATAGTGATTGTATTTTTTTTCTGATTTTCATCTTAGCTTAATTTTTTTGTCCCCTTTGTGAACAAAACTTCTCCAAAAAGGAATCTGGAGGAAAGAGACTTTATTCCAGTGAACTATTTGCAAATCAGGGATTCATGCAGGCTTCTGTGTAAAATGAAGGTCCATTCCAGATAATGGAGGGATGGCATGCCTGGGGTTTTATAGAAAAAGTCCCCCCACAGGTTCCCAAACAGCTCCATTTATGCAAACAAAGGGTTGAGTCTTGTTTGGTTTTGACTGACTGACACAGCTGAGATCTGATTGGTCTATACAGCTGAGCCTTAATTGGCTAGGGCAGGTGATCTCTGGTTGCTTTCCAAGCCCCAGAGCAGAAGTTCCTATCAGATGTTTCTTTCAAATGGCCAGTGAGGCCTGGGGCTTGTGGCATTGGGGGGTGTGAAGAGGTGCTGTGCTTTTAGCAGCGGTTTATCTTATAGCTCAACAACAGAATAGGAGCTGGTTTAGCTTGATTGTACAAAGGGAGGTCCTTTCATACTTTTACAACATCCTTCTGAGAGTACAGAACATGTGATCATTCTGTCACTCAGCTATGGACACCTAGTTCTGTTTTGAGTTCCTCAGTTAGCCACATGGAGCCCATTTTGTCTAGGGGAATACTTTATCACCTTATTTTCTAATTCTTATATTATCTAATTGAACTACACACTTTAGCACTTAATCGTATTGATATAAAACACTAGTTTATTTAGAATTTTTTTTTTCTCTAGTTGTTTCAACTGCATGTGACTTGCCTTCCTTAAGTAGAGTGTGAACTCCTGTAGGCAGGAATTGCTGAACACATATTCATTTTGTTGTCCATAATTTCTAAAAATGCACCTTTCATTAAATAGCCAAAGTTACCCCTACTGAACAACACTTAGAGGCAATTAGACTAGATTGCTCCTTGGGCTCGGTGAATACCTTCTTGTTAGTCATGGAATCAAAGTTCTTTATCTAAGCATCGGGTACTCATATCTCTGGTAGAGATGAATTAAGAAATTAATCAAGGATGCATTTTGGAATGTGTAATTATCATTCCTGAAGCCACGCACAGCCACTACTCTTAGAACTGGAAGGGACTTCTCTTCTTACAGATGTAGAAATTGAGATCCAGAGCTATAAGAAAATAGCCTGATTAACAGACTTCAACGTTGAAGACATTTGAAAATTAAAGAGGAACATTGTTTTTTCTCAGATTTAGGATTAAAAGGGAAAAAAGAAACAAGTGAGCTTCACATTTGGTGAGAAGCCTGAAAATATACTCTTTTCTTTACTCACCGGCACATCTGAGCACCCACATTAACCCTTCCTCACCTGAGACAAATTGTGAAGAGTCCACATAAGCCTCCATATATGCACACCACTTCCCTCCCCTTCTATCCTCTGCCATTACATTCAGTGAAGACAGTGACTGAGAAGTGCCATCTCTCCCAAGTGTAATTGCATTTTTAAACTTCCATTTTCATTTTGGTAGAGACAATGTGTGCTTCTCCACATCTGCTCTCATTTCCTTCTGGGCCATGCTGGGAAGTGTACAATGCTAGTTCCTGGCAGACAAGATCATGTGATATGTTCTAGCCGATGGTATGCGACTCTAGACATGGCGCCTTTAATTTCTAGCAGGGGGTGCTAGATGTTGGTCTGCCACCTCTGCATTCTCTTTTCTTTTCTCCCCTTAATAAGCACAGGACAGAAGGAGCCTGGATCTTTAAGTCATTGGCTGGAGGTTATCCCTAGTTAATGTGGTGGCAGACCAATATCTAGATACCCCCTGCTAGAAACTAAAGGTTTCTAAATAAAACTAGTTTATTTAGACTTGTGTGAGGGACAAATCAACCTTCAGTGTGCTATGCCACTGGGATTTGGAAATGTACTTGTTCCTCAACATATTCTCATTCATCCCGTCTAATGCATTTATAGAGAGAAATTTGTGTTCATCGGAGAAAAATAGAAATAAGAAAAAAATCAGTATTTTGCTGTTCAGTATATCCTCACACACGTTTTTCTATAAGTGTGTCCTTACAAATCAGAACCAATTGTATCTGTAATAATTCCATTTTGCTGCATATTACACGAAACCCAAATAAGAAAGGCTTAAAAGCATAGTGGTTTAATTTTCACAGGGTGAAAAGAAGTGTGAATGCAGGCAGTTTGAGAATTGTGTGTCATCCACAAAATATCATCAAAATCCTGCAAACTCAACAGCATTTTCTCCCCAGGGCTGTGTGGCCTCAGTGACTTTACCTGGGATTAAGTATCCAGGAAAATTAAATCAGCATGGCATGGTAAGTCCTGGGGTAGGCACTGACAACAACTGCGTGGAGAACCAAGAATCAGAAGAGGCTTCCCGAAGAAAGTGGTGTTTAAATGATTCCAGTTGTGTCCCCCCACAGAGGGAGCCTGTGCAATGACCCTGTCGTGAGAGGGACCAGCCCACTTTAGGAAGCTGTAAGGAGCTCGGTGTCACTGCAGCAGGGTCCAAGGTGAGCAGGAGGCAGATCTGGAGGAGCCTGGGAAGGGTATGAAGAACTGGGCATGCCGTCTGAGGGCAAGCGAAACCACTGCAGCCTTCTACGGAGCAAAGTCACTGCTCATTTTTACATTTTAGAAACCCTACTATGGCTGGGACTGGAGAATGGGTTGAAGGAGACAGGAGAGGATGGAAAAAGAGAAAAACTGGGGGAATCCAAGTGAGATGGGTGGTCTGCTGGAAGACTGAAGAAAAAGCAGAAGAAAGTGTAGGAATTCACAAGAGAATTAGGAGGTATTTGATAACACATTTGCAACAGTAAAATTATTTAAACCTGCACATCAAATTAGATATCTGTCTTAATAGATTAAATATTTTTCCTTATTCGTCAATTCTGCCTGTTATAATGCTTAAATAAAACCAAACTGCATTGAGTGTAGTAGTAGTAGCTCACGCTTGTAATCCCAGCATTTTGGGGAAGCCGAGGTGGGTGGATCACTTAAGCCCAGGAGCCAGGAGTTCGAGACCAGCCTGGTAAACAGAGTGAGACCCTGTCTTTAAAAAAAAAAAGAAAGAAAGAAAAAGAAAACTCAAAAAACAACCATAACATTAACTCAGATTATGACCTGATTAAATATATACTATTCTTTACTTGTTTTATCTTATTTATTAAGTATTAGTTAAGTACTTATTTATTAAGTAGTAAAGTTCTGAACTAGTATTTAATAGTATTTGGAAACGTTAATCTTTTTGCAAATATTAATGTTATTAATAGTTAAATGCTTAAACAAATATTAATGTTATTAATAGTTAGTGAGATATGTAATTGAATATGTTTTCATTGTTTTTTAAAATCTTGACTTAATATTGTGTGATAAAGTGACTCAAATGCCTACTTCTATGTTTTGAATCTATTTCAATGCTGAAAATACTTTCTCACAAGAAATGCCATTTAAAACTAAAGATGGATACTTATCTTTCAGTATCTTGCAGGAATTATGAAAAGACTTTTGTTACAATTACTCTGTAACTTTTCAACATCCTAGTAAAATCTCAATTGCTACTTCTACCAAATAAATCAGAAGAGTTTACATTTGAAAAATGACTTAAAAATTACCCTTTTTGGAAAATTTTTAAGCACAACAGAAAATTTGTGATGCTAAGGTATTTTAAATGTGTAATTGTGAGAGGGTTTTATAAGCAATGTCCATTTTCACTATTAAGCCATGTTAATTATGGAAACATTTCAAATATTAGTTTTCATGTAGTTCCACCTCCTCATCATGACTTATTTCAAAAGGCAGTAATTTTCTCACTGTTTCAAAACATCACTCTAGTCTTGAGGGAATAAATAATGATGATGATTTTTTCAAATATACCTCTTAGATAGCAAAATTTAGATAACCACATGTCCTCAAATTTAAAACATTTTTTAACAAAATAAAAATGAACTTCATCATGAGATAACCAATAAGTAATATTCTGTAACCATTGTTTTGTGAGTTGTTTTGGCATGCACATACCAGTTTATCAGCATTGCTCAAGAATAATAACTGGATTTAGACTCGTGCCACCTGGTTTTGCTGGCGCCCAAGGATGAGGTGGGAGAGGGGGTTTGATGGTCAAGGCTGACCAATAGCTGGGATGTTCCTGTGTGACCAGCTTCTTGTAAGAGACACTCAATAAACCTTGAGCTTCCCGATATGTTTGCATGTGTGTGGTGGTTGAAGAGCCAGAGACAAAGCGTTCCTTGTGCAAACCAGAAACAGGAGGATGAATAAGCCATTGAAGACATTAGTGACGAAGCATATGACAAACATTAATAAATTATCAGAGTCTCTTTTTCATATTTCAGATAAGAAACTAAAAATATAAATACCTTTTTCTTTGTGTAGCCTTATAGATTTATTTTGCACACCCAGGGAAGCTATAAATAATACATTGGAGACCACTGGATATGAAAGATACTCAGGAAATATCTGGGCTGGAGATATAGATTTGCTAATAATCAGCACATTAGAGGAATAGAAGCATAGGAGATAGCCAAGGAAATTGTGTAGTTTGAGAAAGTGAGGGTCCAGGAGGATATGCTAGGAACATCAACTTTTAGAGACAAGTCATGAAAGTAAAGCTAATGAAGAAAAATGAGAAGGAATAGCCAAAAAGCCAGGAGAAGAACCAAGAAATGATGTCATAGAAATCAAAGAATGAGGCATTGTTGAAGCAGCAATACTCAATATTGCCAAATGCGACACATTGGCCAAATAAAACAAGGTCTGGCCAAATAAAATGTCACTCAGGTGGACTGAGCAACGAAGATGTCAGTAGTGATCATGAGCGTGTCTTCTGCAGAGTGGTCTGGGAAAGTCCCTTGAGAGACTATAAAGACAGGAGATGGAGACAGAATCAGCAACTCTTTCCAGAAGCATAAGGGTGAATAAATGGAAACAGAGAAGAGACAGCTGCCCAAGAAATGTGAGTGCTGGAGGGCTTGTTTTTCTTTTTTAAACAAGGTGGAAGAAGTTTGACTGCAATACTGTATTTAAATACTGATTTTTAACAGTCAGGAGAGTAGAAGCTGAAGAAATAGAAGGTGGAGGTGCAGGTGAAGAAGGTATCTCAGATGAGTGGAGGGACGCTTCCTCCAGCATGACTGAAAGAAAAAATTCAGCTTTTCCGTATCTTACTTTTCTCTATTTTATGTATTTAAATAGCTTATATTTTCAATGACTTTTCTAGCATCTTTATGCAAATAATTTCTATTATAAACATCTTTGAGGATCCCTGTGGTCCAAAAATATTACCATTTAAAAAATCCGTATCCATAGACTATGTCTTTATCCATTAGATCTGTAATCACAACTATTTAAAAATTTCTATGAAATGCAAGGAAAAACAAGATTAAAGCATCCCGTGTATGCTCATGTAAACAATCCCCAATAAAAGTAACACATCTCATTTGTAGTTGTTGATGCAAAATAATTTCAGGCTTCAGTGGAAAGAAATCTACATATTACTGGCCTGTTAATTTCCTTTTTTATCATATATATATGTGTTTGTGTTTGTGTGTGTGTATAGACACACACATATATACATGTATATATAATATATGTATATACACATTTATAAGATTAAAAAGGCTTTTATAATACACATGTATATAATATACTCTGTAATGTTATATATGTCATATATTATGTATTTTTCAGAGGCGACTATTAAACTTTCATTTTATATTTATACTATGTCAGTGGCAAAACTAATGTAGCTAGTAGAAAATAGTCAGCTGGGATTGGTTCAGATATGAGTTCATATTTCAACATTTCTTCTGTTTTCTAAAGGGAAAAATGTTCAGAAATTGCTCCGCTTATTTTTTCATTCATTTATTCCCTGGCAAATATTTATTGAACAGGAAAGACATTATCTAGAGCATACATAGCCTGAGATTGAGAGGTAACAAATGAGATGAGCCCTACGATTAACCTACTGCCTTGTGAAACTTTCTAGTTTGCAACCTAATGGGGATACAAAGAGAAGTGTCATTTAGTTTTCTCTTTTCATGATTTCCCTGTCTGGCACTATGTCATAGCTTGCCAAATGACAGTCACTGCAATAGAGGCACAGGTAAGATGATAGGGGAGTTGGTTAAAGAGGAGACTCATAATCAGTCTGGAGATAGAAAAGGAGCATCCTGAAATCCTGGCATATGAGTTCTTGTAACAGATGCACAGGCGTAATTAATTACTCCCGCCATTTTCCGTAAAGGACCAGAGGTAAGGCTAGAACACAATAAGGTGGAGCTGAGCATGGAGCACAGAGGGAGGCAGATGGAGATAAAGGGAGTTTAGGGGAAGGGACTTCAAGGTGCAGCAGGCAGTATGTGTAGTCATGGGGATGGGAGAGCCTGGTGTATGGAGGGACCTGTGGATGTGATGCTCTACCTGATGTGAGGACATAGCAAGCTTGGAAAGGCAAGCTTGGCTACAGCACAGGGAGTCCCAGAAGCATGATAATAAATTTGGGCTTTATAAAAAAAAGTTTGAAGCTTCTCAAAGTTTAAAGTGGGAAGACTTATGACAGATAAATGAGTTGTTTCAGTTCTTGAAAAACCACTGTGGCATCACCGTGACCATTATAGTAAATGTGGTTGAGACGTGAAACAAGAGATAATGAGAGTGTCCCATTGGAACAATCCGGCGGAGCTAGGCCAAGGGCCTAAACTAAGGCAGAGACCGTGGGTAAGGAGTGAAAGGGGCCGACTTGTGAGGTATTTGGGGTTTAGCATCAAGGGGACTTGAGGACTTACTCTGTGTAGGGGTGAAGGAAGGAGAGAACGACAGAAAACGCCTAAGTTTCAGGCTTGGGTAAGTGAATGATACCTTTCATATTGAAAAAGACTTTCTCTTCTTTGGCCAAATTTTAATCAGGTTCCTCTAAGCCCTCTGCTCAACTGGGCCCAAGCTTGAGCTTCCCTCTCTGTTCTTACAGAATCCAGTTTGAACATGAATCCGGCTAAATCTGTTTAGTGAAAATATCACACCCTTAGTATCCAGCCACTCTCCATTTTGTATCACCTTGAGTTGTCTTCAGCAAGAATTCTGTTGAGTCCATCTAGCAAGAATCCTCCTTACCTTTGATATTCTTCCTAGCAAGTTTCCATCCATTGACTCCCACTCTGCTCCTTGGCTATACATACACACTTTTCCCTGGAGCTGAAGTCAGACCTAGTCTCTCTTCCCCTGTTGATGTGGTTCCTACACTCATCATGATAATCCCCTTTCTTAGTAGAGCCTTCCTTACCATCTTTAATAAGTGTTAATGAATAGTTTTTCTTTTACAACATGAATGAGAAATGCAAAAGGAAGATCAGATCTGAAGGGAAGATCTTGAATTTAGGACTTTTAGAATGACAAGATGGAAGAAGACTCACTACCACTGTTGACAGTTAAAGCAGGATGATTATGATCCACAGATAGGATGATTACCAAGGGAACAACGAATAAGACGAAAGTCCATGTTCACAATAGCATTAGGTGTGGGTCAACATTGCTCTATGAGATCAATAATTTGAAAATATATAAAGCTTATTGCATTAGGGTTTTCCTAGATAATTGGCTCCCCACACATAAGCATATACACATTTTTTTGGTAAAATCTCCAGGCAGCAATATTGGGTAGTGGTGGTCTTTGTGACCTTGGGTAAGTTTCTTAAACTCCCTGAACTTATTGAATGGCTTCCGTGAGGATTCAATTATTTTTAAATATGTAAAGGGCTTAGAAAAATCTCTAACTTATGGTGAGCATTCAATAATTATTATTTATTGTCATGCAGAGATATGACTTTAACATATTTTCATTACTACATCTCTATGAAACTTTGAGCTTTGAGAAAGTGTATTTTCACATAATAATTTATATCACCATTAAGTTAGAATAGAATGGAGATGGAGAAGAAAGAATGCCAAGGGATAGACATGGGGATAGGGAAGGGGGAGAATTACATGACTGAAATGTTTTAATATGGTAGATACTGATATCTGTTCACGCAAATGACTCATCCTGATTGCTAAATGAGAAAAACAAAATTTGATTACAGCATCTGTATTTAGGTCATCTTAACATTATGTCATCTGAGACAAATTATTCAGGCCACAGAATAAGAAAGAAGGTAACGAATACCTATGGCCTGTTGTTATATATGAAATTTCTGTGGTTCTGGCCAAGAGGTAGTAACACAGACCAGAATTGCCCTACCCCCTGAAAAAATTAAAAACTGGCAAATTCCTGTAACAATCGTTTTCAATACATTGAATGGGCATCAAGCAAAGAATGACAGTGATCAATGACAGATGGAAGATAAATGAGATGAGCCCTATGATCAACTTACTGCCTTGTGAAAGTTCCTAGTTTGCAACCTAAGGGAGAAACTCTGGCAGAACCAGAAAGCATCCCTGTGATCTGAGGAGGCCAAACTGAAAATCCAAGCAGCTAGAATTTTCAGAGCAAGGTAGCAGAAAGAAGAAAGGAGAGAGCAAACCAGAGAGCGAACCACAGGCATTTACAGAGTCCCTGTCCTCCTCCCCAAGCTCAGGTGTTCCACTGAATACTGATCAGTCTGGAGAAAGAAGAATATAAAAGAATTAGTAGGGACAGTGTCCAGTGTTTACACACATCTGAGAATGGTAGATGTTACTCCCAGACACATTGAAGAATATAATTGATGGAACACTGAATATAGTACTCAAAAAGATCTTGCCTGAATACTGGAAAATACATAGTCTGAGATTGAGCACTGACCTGGACCTATCTAACTAATCTTAAAAGCAACACCTGAAATGATCAAACTGCATTCCAGAATAAACCATAATCATACTTATAAAAAACATAAAAATGCTCAACATCCAGTCAGATAAAATTTACAATGAAGGACATGCCTAGTTAAAAATTGTCATACATGTGAAGATGCAGGTAAATATGACCCATAATGAGGAGAAAAATCAGTAAATCAATAAAAATGCCAGATTCTAGAATTAACAGATAAGGATATTAAAATAGTAATTATAATCATGTTCTATAGGTTCAAAAAGTAGAGAAGAGATATCAAACACATAAAAATTACTCAAATCACAATTATACAGATAAATATTCTGGCTAATACAAAAAACACAGGATGAGATTATTGGCAGCTTAGACATTGCAGATATAAAAATTAGCAAAGTCAAAGACAAAACAAAAAAGACGCTATCCAAAATCAAACACACAGAGAAAAAATAGCTTTTAAAAATGAAAAGTGCATCAGTACAGGGAAGAAAGTACTCAGAGGGAAATTTATAGCTGTAAACACAATTGAAAAGAAAAAAGTATCTAAAATCAACCACCTGAGTTTACATCTTAAGGAACTAGAATAAGAAGAGCAAACTAAACCCAGCACTAGTAGAAGAAAGAAAATAATAAAGGTTATAGTGAACATAAATAAAGTAGATAATTTAAAACATGATAAAAAGAAGCAATAAAACAAAAAACTGGATCCAAGAAAAAAAATTTTACATTGACAAACCTTTAGCTAGACTGACAAAGAAAATAAAAGAGAAAATATAAATAACTAAGATCAGATAAAAGTGGAGCAATCTCTACTGACTTGACAGAAATACAAAAGGTTATGAGGGAATACTATAAGCAATGGTTTGCCAATAAATTGCGTAACCTAGATTAAATGCTCAAATCCTCCAAAATGCATAAATTTCTTAAAATAATCCACAATGAAATAAAAAAAATTCTCAAGATTTTCTAAGATCAGGAACAAGACAAGTATGTCTCTTTTCACCACTGCAATTGAACATTGTGCTGGAAGTTCTAGCCAGAGCAATTAATCCAGGAAGAGAAACAAAGGCATCCAAATTAGAAAAGAAGAAGTTAAAACTATTGCCATTTGCAGATAATGTGATTGATCTTATATATAGAATTACAAAGAATTGAAAAGAATGTTACTAGAGCTAATAAATGAATTCAGCAAAGTTGCATGTTATAAGACAATTGTACAAAAATAAGTTGTTTCTGTACACATGCAATGAACAATCTGAAGATGAAATTTAAAAGGCAATGTCATTCACAGTAGTATTAAAAAACATTCTTAATAAATCAATAAATTTGAGAATAAATTTAACTAAGAAGGTGAAAAACATACACTGACAAAATACTGTGGCTAGAAATTAAAGAAAACCTAAGTAAGCAAAAAGACATAACGTATTCATAGATGGGAAAACTAATGTTATCAAGATGTCACTATTGCCCAAAGCAATCTACAGATTCATCATAATTCCTGTGGAAATTCCAATAGCCTTTCTGCCAAAGTTAAAAACTCTATCCTCACATTTACCTGAATTGCAAGGAGCTCCAAATACATAAATTGGTCTTGAAAAAGAAGAACAAAATTGGAGAACTCATACCTTCCAATATTAATACTTACTGCAGAGTTACAGTAATCAAAACAATGCAGTACTGCCACGAGGAAAGATGTATAGATCAATATAAAGAATTGGAAGTCTATAAATAATCCCATACATCTATTAGTAATTGATTTTTGACAAAAGTGCCAAGCTCATTCAATAGAAGAAAGAACCATTTTTTCAAAAAACTATGCTGATACAATTGCATTTTCACACCCAAAAGAATGAAATTGGACCTACCTCACACCAGGTATAAAAAAGACACAAAAGAGATTAATTACCTAAAGGCAAGATCTAAAACCATACAATCTAGAAAAAAACATAGTGGTCAATCTTTATAACCGTGGATTTGGCAATAGATTTTTAAATATGACAACAAAAGCATGAGCAGAAAAAAAAAAAAAAAAAAAAAAAGATAAATTAGACTTTATAAACATTAAAAACTGTTGTGTACCAAAGGACATTATTAAGATGGTAAAAGGCGATCTATAGAATGGGAAAAATATCATAAATCATATATCTAATAAGAGTTTAATATTCAAAATAAATAATAGACAAACTAAACAAAAAGATAACTCAAGATAAAAATGGACAAAAGACATAAACAGATATTTTTCCAAAGATATACAAATGGCCAATAAGTTCATAAAAAGATGTTGAACATGACTAATCACTGGGGAAATGTAAATGAAAACCAGAATGAGACGCCATTTCACACTTACAAGAATGGCTAAGAAACAAACAAGCAAAAACCTAACATAGAAAGTCACAAGCGCTGACAAGGCTGGGGAGAACTCGGAACTCTCATACATTGCTGGTGAGCATGTAAAATGGTGCAGCCTCTGGGAAAATCAGCTTGGCAGTCTCTCAAAAAGCTAAACAAAGGATCTTTTTAAAAAATGTTCTTTTTAAAAAATGTTTTTAAAATTCTATTTTTTTCCCCAAAAAAGTTCTTAGTCTCAGTTTGGTAGTTGAGGAGGAGTCTAATAAAATAAGCCCTTCCTCAGTATCCCTGGGAAAGAAGAGATCTGAAAGATCTGAGAGAACACAGATGCACCAGGCCCTGGGTGACTGCATTGCTGGGGCCATGCAGGACCTAGCCCTCCACCGAGGGAAAGTGCTGATTGTCCTTGTCATTATCCTGGCCTTGCTTCCATGCTTGTCCTCCAGTTTTCAAAAGTTGTCCTGTTCCAAGAATGGCTCCTTCCTTTAGTTCACTAACATTTTCACCTAGTGAAAACCACTTACTCTTCTCTTCCTTTACCTGTCATTGGTATCGGTGCCAGGGGAGTTGTCCTCCTGCAGAATAGTGAGGAGGGATATCCCTAGTACCTTATTTTATAAAATAAATTTTAAAGTTTGAGGTTTACAACATGATGTTATAGAATACATACAGATACTACAATTATTCCTATACTGCAGAAGAGTAACATGTATGTATTTCATCTCACATAGTTACTTTTTGATGAAAAGAACAGCCAAAATTTACTGATTGAACAAAAATCTCTACTACAATACAATTTTACTAACTATAGTCCTCATGTTGTACCTGAAATAATAACTTCTTAGAGGATACCAATACATATGTTGAATCTACTTTTCTGTGTTCAACAAGTATAATTTTCTTATTAATTTGTTTTACTTTAAAAATTTTTCATATAATTATTTTTGCTTTTTTCAATCCTGATTTCCAAGTCCTTTGCTATGTTTTCAGCAATTTCAATTCTGTACTATGAAGTTTTCAACATGGCCTTGATTTCTAAATTTGTTTTATTTATTCCTTGAGATGTGCCAGCTTGTATTTTATTGCCTTTTGTTTCCTTACTATGTCTGACAGGTTTTAACTCTGCTTTTTGCTCTGGTTTTGGAGGCAGTTGTTTTAATAAGGAACTTTAGCTTTTTGTTTGTTTTTAACATAGGGCTTTGTCAACACTTTTCTCCATAGCTATCTACCCTGCTCCACCCAAAGAAGCTGATCTGTGTGAACTACATCAACAGGCTCCCTTGCCTTCTGGATTCTGGTGAATTCTGCCACAACAACAAAAGATTGGCAGGATGGAGAAGAATAAGACTGTGGTATGTGTTCCACTGGTTGATGCTCTGTGGTGTTGCCTTGGGATGATTGTGTTTCTAAACCTAAGATCACAGCGTCTTTCAAAGCAGCTCCCTCCATATTATTCCCTCTTTCCAACTTCGATAATCACTCACTCCCTTTGCCATCCAGGCCTAGGAATATTGATAGCACTGCTGTACTTCACAATTGTTTGTGGTTTCTCTACATTTTCCCCACACTTTTGTAACTAGACTCTTATCCTTGAATTATTTTGATTTGTGAAGATCATCTGTTTCCTCATGGGCCCTCGACTCAATAAAAGCTGGGAGTGTTTGATCCAGCTAGCATCCCCTTTCTAAGCCTGAAGATTATAGATTTAGATTAATAAAGTAGGTAATGAGATTATCCTCCTTGTAGTTTCTTGTAAATGGAGCATCTGATAGTGACCTTTTATGCACAGAATTTTATTAAAGATTTATTTGCTATAAAGTGACAAAATACCTGGTGGAGGAAAATAATATCAGAGAAAAGTATATCAGTGAATCAAAAGATTTGATCTGGATAATGTCAGAGATCTATTCTGCTCCCTAATTTGATAACGTTCACTCTGAAGTATCAATGTTTATGATTATCTAGATTGAGAGGTATTTGCACAAGCCCCCATCTGCCCAGGTTGTGAGATCATTGGCTATTCTGTATTATGTGAGCAGCTTCCATCCTAGACAGTGGCTCATAAACAAATAAATGATACTTGAGGTCAGAATATTAGATTTCACAGATTCAAGCTCTCACTCTTTGCTTAAAGAATGGTTTGATTTATGGGTAGAGTTAAACCTACACAATCAGATGAGACTAATTTTTTGCTCTCAAATATCTGGTGAAATGGACAGTGGCATATATGAAAGAGAATTCCATATTGACAAATTATTATATAACAGGGGCAATGATAGATGTCTCTATAAATACATTTGCCAAGTATCTGATGGTAATTTTCCTTCTGTATGTTGCTGGTCATTTTGTTTTTAATTTTATTATTTGCTAAAGGCTTGAGATGAAAATAATTAAAAGGGAAATACCAAAGGAGTTAATGCAAAAACGTGATGGAGCCCCAGATAATGTGGGACAGTGGTGATAGAGGCCCTGGGAAAAGAAGGAAGGATTCACTGAGCTAAGGAAGCCTGCATATGCACAAGAGCTAACAAAAAGTAATTATCCAAGGTCTAAAATAATTCCTGTTTTTAACCCATTCTGAACTGTACTGATAAGTTACCGGTATGAAGTGCCAACTATTCTTTGGACTCGAGAAGGTTGAGAAGCTTGTTCTGTGTGTACCCACATCCTTTGTCTCAGGATACCCTTTCAGTAGTCGTTGTCCTGAATCCGGGCTTTAAATGTAGCTCATTAAGTGCCAGCACTTAATAAGCTGGAGCCTGAATAGGGAGAGTAAGGGGCATAAAAGAAAAAGCAGTAAGAGAGCCTTTGACAAAAACAAACTATGAAGGAAAATCTCTAAGAAGGTGCAGTGAGGCCCAGATACAGGGAACTGAATCCATACAATGCATTCCAGCTAAGATGAAGACGAAAAGCTACTGAGGAAGTTTTTACATTATACCAAGCCAGTATCTTTTCCTCCTTGAGTACTGTCATCACTGTTGTTACCATCATGTGTTTAGTGTGTAACCTGGTGATGTGCAAGTGCTCTAGCATTCTGAGGTCACTCTTATTTCACAACCAAATAAAATGATTCAAACCATTGTAGAAAACTGTACAACCTGTGGTGATTCAGTGACTTCTCAACTATTTCCAAAAATTCTCCAAAATGTATAATTTCCTGGACATGTTATGCTCTGATCTCTAAAAGTCAGCAGAATTCTCATTTTGTGTCTCATGTTGTCTCTCTATTCCACTTTATTGTATTCATTCACCCAAAACACCAGCAACCTAAGTGTTAGGCTACCGTAAAATAATTCCAAACATATAATTTTCTATGTGACTGACATGTTTTGCTGTGGTAAGAACACAGAGTGTAATCCTTCTCCCCCACAAGAATGTTATAACACACCTTATCAGACCACATATGAGAGTTTTTGGCCTCAACTACTCCAAAACACATATAAACCCAGGACTTTGATGGACATTAAGAGTTTAGAGTGCGGCAGGATACTTTCTGCCAGCCTTTGAACTATTCTCTGCAGCTTTGCCCACCAACACCAGCAATATTCGACAAACACATGTCTTTGTGTTTGTCATACGTCTCTTTCAAGAACCTCTTGTAGAAAGGTAGGTGTTAAAAGAAAAACTTCAGCCAACTTAAATTTAAAGGAGTTTAATTGAGCAATGAATGATTCACAAATTGGGCAACCTTCAGAATTACAGCAGTTTCAGAGAGATTCCAGGGATGCCTCATGGTCAGAACAAATTTATAGACAAAAAAGGGGAGTGACGTACACAAATCAGAAGTGAGGTACAGAAACAGCTGGATTGGTTACAGGTTCGTGTTTGCGTTATTTGAACAGAGTTTGAACACTTAGCAGAAATTCATAGAAATCTCCACAGGAGATTTCCACAGCAAATATGAGAGAAAAAAATTTGGGGAGATGCAACAGTAAATTTCAGAGAAAAACCTCATATTTTTAGCAGAAGGAGGGTAAAGGGGCCATTTTTAAATATACCACAGCATTCTGTTCTTAACAAAATCTGTTCTCAGGGGAAACTAAAGAGCCTAACCTGCTGGAATGGTATCAAGCCTAATTAACCTGAGAGAATGGAAATACCCAACTCCAGCCTATTCTAGCTAGAGAAAGTTCGTAAGTTATCTTCATCATGTCTCAGCAAAGGAAAGAAAAAATAAAACCTGAGAATCATGTGTAAAGTTCACAGTCCAGAGGGCCAGGCTCACTACAAGACTGACACCTAATCATAAGACTAAGAATGCATCTCCTCCCCTAACACCTTAACCTCTACAGTACCAAAGGCCTATTTATGGCAGTTTCTTTTACCCAGCACATCGTGTCTATCTAGATAGCAGGAAAAATTACAAGACTTACTAAATGGCAAAATACAAAGTTTGAAGAGGCAGAGCAAGCATCCCAACCAGACCTGGATAAGGCAAGAACGTTGAAATGATCAGACTCAGCATTTAAACAACAGTGATTCATATGCTAAGAGCTCTAATGGAGAAAGTAGACAGCATGCAAGAACAGATGGGCAATGTAAGCAGACAGATGGAAATCTTAAGAAAGTCCCCAAAAGAAACGCAAACCAAAAACACTGTGACAGAAATGAAGAATGTCTTTGATGGGCTTATTGGTAGACTGGGCATAGCTGAGGAAACAACCTCTGAGCTTGAGACTCTCTTCATAGAAATCTCCAAAATTGTAAAGCCGATAGAAAAATATTTATAAAAATGTAACAGAATATTCAAGTACTGCGGGACAACTACAAAGTAGTAATATATGAAGAGGGAGAATACCAGAAGAGAGAAAAGAATAGAAGAAATATTTGAAATAAGAATAACTGAGAATTTTCCCAAATTAATGTCCAAAATCTGCACCACCATACAATTCTGTAATCTGCAAAGTTACCCTTTGAAAATGAAGAAGAAATAAAGAATTTTCTCAAACAGAAAGTCAGAAAATGTGTTGCTACTGTACCTGCCTTGCAAAAAACATTAAAAGTTCTTTAGAGAGAAGGCAAGTGACATGGCTCAGAAACTTGGATCTACATAAAGAAGGCGAGCACATCTGGCCAGGTGCAGTGGCTCACACTTGTAACCCCAGCACTTTGGAAGGCTGAGGCAGGTGGATCACTTGAGGCCAGGAGTTCAAGACTAGCCTGGCCAACATGGTGAAACCTGTTTCTACTAAAAATACTGTGTCTGTGTTTGTACCAATAGCATGCTGCTTTAGTGACTGCAGCCATGTAGTATAGTATAGTTTGAAGTCAGGTAGTGTGATGCCTCCAGCTTTATTCTTTTTGCTTAGGATTGCTCTGCGTATTCTGACTCTTTTTTGGTTTCAAGTGAATTTTAGAATAGTGTTTTTTAAATTTTGTGAAGAATGTTGTTAGTGGTTTAATAGGAATAACATTGAACCTGTAAATTTCTTTGGGCATTATGGCCATTTTAACAATATTGATTCTTCCTATCCATAAGCATGGAATATTCTTTCATTTGTCCATATGACCTCTAATGTCTTTCAGCAGTGTTGTGTCATTATTATCGTAGAAATCTTTGACTTCCCTAGTTTGTTGTATTCCTAGGTATTTTATTCTTTCTGTGGCTATTGTGAATGGAACTGTGTTCTTAATTTGGCTCTCAGCTTGGGATATTATTAATATATAGAAATGTGACTGATTTTTTGTACATTTATTTCATATCCTAAAATTTTGCTGAAGTTGTTTATCGAACTAAGAGCCTTTGGGCAGACCATGGGATTTTCTAGGTATAGAATCATATAATCTGTGAAGAGAGATAGTTTGACTTCCTCTTTGACTGCCTTTTATGTCTTTCTCTTGCCTGATTGCTCTGGCTAGAAGTTCCAGTACTGTGTTGGATAGGGGTGGTGAGAGTGGGCATCTTCGTCTTGTTCCAGTTCTCAAGGGGAATGCTTCCAGCTTTTGTTCATTCAGTATGCTGTTGGCTGTGGGTTTGTCACAGATAGTGCTTACTATTTTGAGGTATGTTTCTTTGATGCCTAATTTATTGAGGGTTTTAACATGAAGGGATGTTGAATTTTACCAAAGCCTTTTCTGCGTCTAATGATATTATCTTGTGGTTTTTGTTTTTGGTTCTGCTTATGTAATAAATCATGTTTATTGATTTGCATATGTTGAAGCATCCTTGACTCCTAGGAATAAAGCCTACTGGATCATGGTGGATTAGCTTTTTGATGTGCTGCTGGATTTGGTTTGCTAGTATCTTCTGAGGATTTGTGTGTCTATGTTTATCAGAAATATTGGCCTGAAATTTTCTTTTTCTGTTGTGTCTCTGCAAGATTTTGACATCAGAATGACCCCGGCCTCGTAGAATGAGTAGGGGAGGAGTCCCTTCTCAATTTTGTGGAATAGTTTCAGTAGGAGCGGTACCAGCTCTTCTTTACATGTCTGGTAGAATTTGGCTGTGAAACTGTCTGGTCCAGTCTTTTTCTGCTCAGTAGGCTTTTTATTACTGATTCAATTTCTGAACTCATTATTGATCTGTTCAGAGTTTCAATTTCATCCTGGTTCAATCTTGAGAGGTTGTTTCCAGGAATCTATCCATTTGTTCTCTGTTTTCAAGCTTGTGTGCATAGAGGTATTTATAATAGTCCCTGAGGGTTTTTAATATTTCTGTGGACTCAGTGGTTATGTACCCTTTGTCATTTCTTGTTGTGTTTATTTGGATCTTCTCTCTTCTTTTTTTTAGTAGTCTGGCTAGGGGCCTACAAATCTTATTTATTAAAAAAAACAATTTTTGGTTTTATTGATCTTTTGTATAATTTTTCTTGCCTTTATTTCATTCAGTTCAGCTTTGATTCTGGTTATTTCTTTTCTTCTGCTAGCTTTGGGGTTTGGTTGCTCTTATTTTTCTAGTTCCTGTAGGGATGATGTTAGGTTGTTAATTTAAAGTCTTTCTAATTTGATGTGACCGTTTAGTGCTGCAGACTTTTCTCTTAACCCTGATTTTGCTGTTTCCCAGAGATTGGTGTGTTATATCTTTGGTTTCATTCATTTCAAAGAATTTATTGTTTTCTGCTATAATTTCATTGTTTTCCCAAAGTTACTCAAGAGCCAATTGTTTACTTTCCATGTAATTACGTGGTTTTGAGAGATCTTCTTGGTGTTGATTTTTGTTTATATTGTGTTGTGGTTTGAGTGTGTGCTTGGTATGAGTTGTTTTTTAGTTTATTGATAATTACTTATGGCCAAGTGTGTCTGCCTTTTAGGTGAGGCGTTTAGCCTGTTTACATTCAAGGTTAATATTGATGTGTGCTAATTTGATCCTGTCATCATGTTCTTGATTGTTAGGTAGACTTGATTGTGTAGTTACTTTATATTGTAAATAGTCTAGTACTTAAGTATGTTTTTGTGGTGGCCGTTAATGGTCTTTCACTTATATTTAATACTCCCTTAAGCAACTCTTGTAAGGCAGGAGTTGTAACAAATTCTTGTAACAAATTCCATTAACATTTGCTTATTTGAAAAAGATTTTATTTCTCATTCACTTATGAAGCTTAGTTTGGCTGGATATGAAATTATTGGTTGTAATTTCTTTTCTTTAAGAGTGCTGAATATAGGCCCCCAATCTCTTCTGACTTGTAGGATTTCTGCTGAAAGGCCTACTGTTGACCTCATGGGGTTACCTTTATAGGTAACCTGCACCTTCTTTCTAGCTGCCTTAATATTATTTATTTTGCATTGTCCTTGAAGAATCTGATGACTATGTGTCTTGGGGATGTTTGTCTTATACAGTATCTCACAGGAGTTCTCTGAATTTCCTGAACTTGAATGTTGACTTTTCTAATGACGTTGGAGACAGTTTTGTGGATAATATCCTCAAATTTGTTTTCCAAGTTGCTTGGTCTTTTGCTTTCTCTTTCAAGGGTGCCAATGTGTTGTAGGTTTGGTCTGTATACATAGTTCCACATTTCTCAGAGGTTTTGTTCATTTTTAAAATTCTTTGTTTTTTTTTGTTTGTTTGTTTGTTTTTTAATTTTTGTCTGACTGAATTAATTTGAAAAACTGTTCTTTGAGCTCTGAAATTCTTTTCTCAGCTTGGTCTTTTCCATGGTTAATACTTTAGATTGTGTCATGAAATTCTTTTAGTGAGTTTTTCAGCTCTATCTGATCAGTTTTGTACTTTCTTAAAGTGGCTATTTTGCCTTTCACCTCGTGAATCACTTTACTAGATTTCTTAGATTCCTTGAATTGAGTTTCAATTTTCTCCTGAATCTCAATGATCTTCATTGCTATCCAGATTCTTAACTCTATGTCTGTCATTTTAGCCATTTCATTCTGGTTGAGAAACATCATTGGTGAAGTGGCATCACTGTCTGGGGTAAATGCCCAAGGTTCATCATCTCATATCAAGGAAATAAAGTATGTGTATGCAAGTAATTTTAAGAGCAGAGGTTTAATAGGCAAAAGAAAGAAAAAGGAAATAGCTCTGTCTCCTTCCATAGAGAGTGGTGCCTGAATGGGACTTCTGGCCCACAGTGGAGTGCTCAGAATTTTACTTGAGGAGGCAGTGTTTGATTTACATAGGGCCCAAGGATTGGTTAGACTAGGTTGACATTTACATAACATATGGGGAAGCCCCATCCTAATCTTATTATGCAAATGAGGTATTTGCTCCCTCAGCACCAACTTATCTTCTCCTTGCTGTATACACGGTTTGGCAAAGAAAAGGAAAGATGGAGCCGACATTTTGAACATGCCTAGTCCCCAGATAGCCCCTTTCCTACTGGGATAGCTGCCAGCACTCATCCATGCAAGCTTCTAGCTTGCCTTTCAATGTCTGCAGCTTTATTTTACAGGCTGCTTTTTTTAGAAAAGAAAATGATTTGGGAGCTGCTTTTCATTAAAAGGAAAACCTTACCAAGGACTTTCTTACCCTCACCATCTGCCTAAATGATTTCTTTTTAACTCCCATATCATTGGGTAGCTAGTATGGTCATTTGGGAGTAAGAAGACACTGTGGCTTTTAGAGTTGCTAGAGTTTTTGCATGGTTTTTTTCTCATCTGTGTGGGCTGATATTCCTTGAACTGTGGTGTAATTTGAGTACAGTCAGTTGGTTTTGCTTCTGCATGTTAGGGTTGAAGCTTTGTGCAGGGTCTTTATTTGGGGCTGAATTCTTGTCCTTGATTTCATGGGGAAGTATGTTAGTGATTATTTGTTTGGGCTGCCATCCAGCAGATGGTGCTTAACCATAATGGCTGGTAGGTAGGCTCTTACCCAGCCACATGGTTCTTCTGTATTTCCTTAATTGTAGCCATGCTCTCTCTCAGTGCTCTGAGCATGTGGGCCCCTCTGCTACTCAAATGCTGGCCTTATATCTCAGCTTGACACACCCAGGTAGTGCACTATAGCCCCTTCATGAGCTTAGGGTTTTTGTTCTCTCCACAGCTTGGGGACAGCAGGGGGGGGATCCTTGATAGTGGCAATGGCAGGGGGCCTTTCACTTGTCTTTGAGGGATCCACCGCAGAGAAGCACAGAGCTGCTACCAATCAGAATGATCAGCTGGGGATAGGGCAGCTGCATTTTGAGCCCTCAAGTCAGGGGCCACTTCCTGGTGAAGGGCTGGGGGTATTAGAGGCTTGCAGTAAAATCAATCTGGCCTCTTCTCCATAGGGCAGCTGTGGCATGGAGATGTGAGTAAAGCACTTGGACTCTTTGTTCCTTCAAAGTCTGGTGGCAGTAAGGGTGGGTATCCACTCCAGTGGCAGTAACATTGCCTCAGGAAACTCCACCCCAGAGAGACATGGAGCTGCTGCCAATGAGAACATTCAGGAGGGTGTGGAATGGCTGTGCTTCAGGTCCAAGCCAGGGGATGAAGAGCAGAGAGGTCAGGGGCTCACCAAGAAGACAGACTGGACACCTTTGCACATGGGGACTTCAGTGTGCTGGAGGTACAAGCAAAACAGTCAGTATCTTCGTTCACTCCACAGCCCAGTTTGTTTAAAATAATCATATCAACAATGCATTCAATTAGCGTACTTATGTGTGTCTTATGCATATATGTCTATCTGTGCTTGTGTATGTTTACATATAAGTAAAATGAATGATAGCAATGATACAAGAGCTAAAAGGGAGGAGTTTTAATTATTTTGTTATTATAAGGTACCTGCACTAGCTGTGAAATAGTATAGTGTTTTTTGGAAGTTGCTTTGAAATAGTTATAAATGTATATTGCAAACTCTAAGGCAACCACTAAAATAAGTGAAAAAAGGCATAATTGATATGCTAAGAGAGGAGAGAATATGAAAATATATAAAATGCTCAATTAAAACCACAAAAGGCAGAGAAAGAGTGAAAGAAAAAATAAGAACAAAGAGCAAGAACAACAAATAGAAAACACTAACAAATATAGTAAATATTAATTCAACGATATCAATAATAACTTTAAATGTCCATCCTATAAAATAACCAACGGAAAGACAGAGATTGTCAGAGTGGATGAAAAAATAACATGACTACAAGTTGTCTAGAAGAAACCCACTTTAAATACAATGATACATATAAATTAAAAGTCAATGGATGATTTGGGTACGGTGGCTCACACCTGTAATCACAGCACTTTTGGAGGCCAAGGCAGGAAGACTGCTTGAGTTCAGGAGTGCAAGATGAGCCTGGGCAACATAGTGAGACCTTGTCTCCATTAAAAAAAAAAAAAATGCCCCAAATCATATTACTGCTCACTTACAGGAATTCAAAAGGACACAAATGCATAATGCAAGTGCATTATGGCCTACATTTAGGTAACAACTGATAAAGTTCTCATTTGCTTTGGAAAAGAGTAAGTATCATCCCCACCTGTACCATCTGCTCCACAATCATCCAACAGTGCTTGTGGCCACAGAGATGTAAAACAACAGAATCCTAATGTTATGGAGCCATATGCTTAATTGTTTCCCCAGAAAACCTCTCAATAAAAGATAAGATTTTAATTCATATTTTCAAAATCAAGTATGGGCCAATCAACTCAGCTGGAAATTTTCACATGAAACCAATTTTTCAACTAATTTTATACAAATCTACTTAAATGAAATTAGTTCAAAAATATAAAATCTGGGTTATAGTTCTGAATTCGGACATATTATCTGACAGTTCCTTATTTTCCAGATAAAATATGTTTCTGGAATCTGCAGGAGAATGTATGTTCCCATAGAAACTGTGCTATATTTAGGGGTTGCTTGTCTAACAAAGGACAAACTAAGAAATCAGTTAGATGTGACCAACAGTGGAGTATAAAAATAAAAATCAGCTACAATTTGGAAATATGACCAACATATACTTTAATTGTTCACATTGATGATATTAGGATTTCAAAGTATTAAAATCTATACATATTGCATTTGTAATACAGCTAGAAGAATGCCGATGTTTCATATGTTTTCTTACTATACTCAGCATTCAGCTCTTTTTTCTTGGGTTGTGCCAAGATTTTAAAGAAAACTAAGGAATCCTTAATGCAATAGCTTAGAAACAATTTACTACAGAATAGCACAATTCTCTTATTTAACAGATGAAGCCACCCCAATTCGGAGTTTAGGAATTTACCACAAGGCCACAGGGCTACTTAGGGAGAAGATAAAGATGAAAACCAGAGCTTGTGTTCCAAGTCTTCATTTCCACTGCACCACGGCAAGAAATTTGAGATAGGCTCTGGTAGACACATTAACAATCTATGGCTTCATTTTCTACCTTTTTTATTTATTTTTTTCTATCTGGAATGTTATTTTTGAGTTGGAACTTAACCTTTAAATAGAAGTATATTTTTAAATCCTAGAGAATTAAAATGCTTTAAATATAATTATTTTTTCCCGCTGAACTGTTAAATTAAGACACTAACATTAATGATTAACCTAATTTTATTTTCAGAAGACAAAGTCAATCTGTCCTCGGCTGAGTCAGGTTCAAAACAAATGCTGCCAGAGATGCCACCAACTTGCCCACTTCTCCTTTTCCATGGAAGTGCCATTTGAGATGGCCTTTGCTGGGCAATCTCTGCTCCTGAAAGAATGGGTGGAGGTCACTTGTCTTCTCTAGAGTCTTTAAATTGCTACTGTGAAGTGTCCTTAAGGAAAGTGGTAACAAATCTGCAACTGCTCATTTCCAGCCCTGTTTACACTCAAAAGTCATTAGCCAAAAACCTGAGATGCCAGGCTTGGTGCCCTATTTGACCTAAAAACAAAAAACAAAAAAAACCAGAGGCTAAGCCAACCTAGAAACTGGGAGTAGTGTGTAGGCTCTTCACAGTGACACATGCATTCTAGCCACCTGCATTCCTAAAGTGTCTGCCTTTATTCATCAGTATTTCTCCATGTATTTGCATATTTCACTCTGTCTCAGTCTCTCTTGACTGAATTTATGCACACTCTGAGATGCTTCCAAAGTGTTAAGATGTACAGTGCGCTAAAAAGGCCATCTTTGTAACTTGGAGAAACCCCCAGCCGCAGTGGATTTGAGGTGGTCACTTTGGGTTGCAGTGCTGGTTGAGAAAGGAGGATGAACTGAGAATCTCAGAGCCAGGGCATTTCAGTGTTTTCAGCTCAGTCCGCCTCTCTGGGTTCTGGTGCTAAAGTATTTTACAGTAAAGATACAGAACCCAAAGACATAGCCTGAGGAGAAATCATAGAACAGAGATTGCCCAGCAATGGTACAACAGACATTTCTTCCATTGAGAAATGAGATTCCAAATGCGAAGAGTCCAGATAGGTTATCTCATCCCTCTCTTCCACTTTGCAGATGAGAGATGGAGGCCCACAAAGGCCATTCTGTCTCTCTCACTCCTCCCTGCAAAGGAAGGTGATCCAAGGCAGCATTTCTGAGTATCCATAGGATCAAGAAAATAAGCATATTTTTAAAAACATATTATCTGGCATTTATTTTCTAGTCTTGATATAGTCTCAAATAATGAAATCATAGTTGGCACACAAAAGTCTTGGATGGTCGAAAGCTGTGGATATTAGTCTTCAGATATTTATAAATGCATACCCTGACCTATAAGAGTGCTCTCTATATCCAACAAACTGATAAATGATTTTAAGTGCAGCAAGAGAGCTTGAGATTAGACACTAAGAAGGGGTCTCTAATGAATACAGAGAGAGATTTATGCTGGCCTACAACATCCTCCTTTCACATGCTTGACCATAATTCATTACACACCATGCTCAATCCCTTGGATTTTATTTTGCTCCTGGAGCCCACCCAGCTCTTTGTGCATTGTGTTCTTTGTACCTGTGGGTTTCTCTGCCTGGAGTGCTTTTCTCAGTTCCACATGTGGGGCTTTCCCTTGTCATTCTGCTCTCAGTATTAACGGCATCTACTTGGGGAAGCCTGTTTTGACTGCCACAGTGTTAGGAAGCTGCTCAAACACTATCACATTGTTGTATTTGAATTCTTTGCATATGATTTTGCACCAGATGTTTTTATTGCCCTATTACATGGCATGGGTTGCTTGTCTGCCTTCTGCTGAGATATTCTGCCTCCAGTATCTCAGGGCACTTAGCCACTGGGCTTTTAAATCAAACAGGATACCCCCACCTGGCATTTTATAGTCTTGATCAGTATAAACAGGGAGGTTAAACAGGTTTGAGAATTAGCGATTACTGATTTAGCTAACACTTTTCTAACGATATACCACATGGCCCTAACTGTATTGTTTATGGTTATTTCCCAGTGCCCAGAATTATGTCTTGCACATATTTGTTCAATTAATTCAATATTTTAAATGATGGTATTACTATACATGATTTTCTGAGAGTAGTTGTGGAATAGTCCTTCTTTTGTGGATAGCTGTTTAATCATTCTTAATTTCATTTTCAAAAGTTCTCTGGGATCAGGCTTGAATGTGAGGAGAATCAGAAAGAGTTCTATTGAATAGATTTACTAAAGAAAACACAATTTTATCAAACAACTCCTAATTCCTGTGATCTCACCTCATCTCTTTTCTAGCTATGGGCTGACAGCTTATATTTGGAGAAGAGCAAAAATTGGCTGTATAAGCACTTGGGTTTGAAACTGGGGGCAATGGGGCTGAAGAGAACCAGGGAGAATAATTGTTAAGGAATCAAAAGAACAAGGGGATTTCAAGAACGGTGTGGTCAACAGGGTTAAATGCTGCTTGGAGGAAAAAGAAGCTAAGGCTTGAAAATGGTTCATTGACCTTGAAAAGAAGGACAGCATAAGAGGTCAGGAGTTGGTGGAATATAGCATCAAACAAGGGTTTGTGGAGATGGAAGATTTTTGCTTGTTTACATGGTAACTCTCAAAATGGCCATGGGGATATATTGGTTTTGAATGCTCAAGTCAAAATGGGCTCTATTGTGACCTAGCTTATGTTCTGACAGTTCAAAGAACTCAGACAAATACCATTAACTATTAAAGATTTCAGTCTCCCATTATAAGAAGCAAATCTCAAGCCTTCAAAGAAACCTTCCATTTCCTTCTGGCTAAGCAGAAAAATAAATACTTTGTCATGAATACACCAGTGACTACAGAACTCTTCGCTCTTTTGCAGGCTCTAGTTAGGATGAGGAGCAATTTCACAAATCACTGTTTACTCAAAATCTCACCAGACCCTTAAAAATAAACCTTCTTTGCTAGGAGAGACCAAGTCCTATGGGATTTTGCCAATCGAAATCTGACATCTTGTTCAGAATGTGAAAAGCAGTTTTAATTAGGATCACAGGCCAGCCTCTTTTTAAAGGAAATAAAACTTCTTAAAATTTATGTTTATTAGTAAGTAAAAGAAGAACACAAAAGACTGTGGAACTTGGTGATGGGCAAAGCCGATTGCATTTTCCTGCTGCAGCAGCAGAAAAGCCCACTCAAGGAGAAGGGCATGCATCATGGACTGGGGTAGACAAGGTTTAATTTCCCTGGGGCAGTGCCACACTTTGGACACAGAGAATACTGCTTCCTGGATTGTTCCAAATTGCTACCAGAGTACTGCATCATTGCATTATGTGCTGGCAAAGGACAACTGACAATGTTACTTGAAAGGACTCCTAGGACAAGTGGGACATGGAAATTTGGCTCAAATGTGTACTGTGTGACTTCAGGCAAACCACAGAATATTTTAATTCTTTTATTTTGCAAACAGGCGAAATGTAATTTTTTCCCTCTTAAGAGATTTTTTTTTTAGAAGAACAAAAACCAAAATAAACAAGGACATCAAAGGCATCTTGATTTCTTCAGGTAGTTGAGCAGTGCTGACCCAGATCATGCACCGAATATTAGTTGATGGCTAAGACTTTTATTTTAATCAATTTTTTAAAAATCTGAATTTCCTATGATTAACTAACAGAGGTCATTCGTGGGGACACAGTATCATTGGACATCTGGGAGAAGGCAAAATTAAGTTTAGCTTAATTACAAACACTGGGAGAAAGATTAAAACAAGACAGATTGGACTGGAGAAATGGATAGCACCAAGGGACTTGTCCCATTGGGGCAGCTGGGCCATCCAAGGGCAGGCTCAGATGAAATGACAGACTCAGGCAGGTTAGGCCTGGTGAGGACAAGGAAGCAAGAGGAGATCCAGGTGGTGGACGTAATCTAAACCCAGGCAGGTAGAGGCAACGAACCTGGTATTGTGTTCCTTCACTCATCAGCCTGGTGACAGAACAGTCAGAGGGTCAGGCGGAGCTTTCAGCTTTAACCACTTTCGAGTCATCTGGGAGGCTTGCGGACCTGACATTTCCTGATGGACTATGGGGTACTGGGGAAGACCAGGCAACCGCATTTCTGGAAGCCACTAGCTTATCCTAACGCAATTGATCAGACGACCACTTCTAAAACAATGGAAAGCAGGCCTTGTCATTCCAGGTGTCAAGGTAGCACACAACAGGACCAGAATTTACCTTAGGGTCACCTAAAAAGGAAGTTAGTGTTCTAGAGAAGAAATGGAAGCAGAGTCATAGTTTCAGGGACCAGGCAACAAGCTGACGAGTAGAAAATGTTTAACTCAGGGGCTAGCCAGATGTGTTCACCTCATGCATGTTGGCCAAAACCCTACCACACTTCCTGCATGACTATGGTCTGTGAAATAGAATCCTAGAGACAGGGCCTAGAGGCAGATCCAACCATAGAGAAGCCTAGAAGGTAGGGATACATCACATCTAGTGTAGGCTCAGTGGTCAAGTTACGGAATTCCAATACAAGTGTCTTGGATAAAATGAGAAATGTTGTATCCCACTTTACAAGAGATTCTGGGCGGATGGCTCCAGGCTAGGTTATTCTTGAGCATTCACGGATGGCAGAATTCTGGCTTGGTTTCCCTGTGAGTCTCATGGCTTTCTTTTCATGACTACAAAACGATGACTGTTGCTTCAATTTTCAGGCCATCACGCAACTTTCTGGAGAGGAAGACAAAGAAACTATATCTTCCTGGTGCCTCTTTTTAATAGAGAGGAAAACATTTCCTGAAGCCCCTGTGTAGACCTGCCTTTACATCTCACTTGACAGAATGAATATTTGTTTATTCCTCAATCCATCTTAGAACCATTGTGGTTGACACCCTCTGGCTAGAGAAGAGCCTCTTTTTCCCTGAGCCTACTCCTCTCAGTACAGAAAAGCATTGTGGTGCAGTGAGCAAGGAAGGACTGGGCATATCTCTTCAGAGACAACACATAGTGCCTTTACCCTCTGACTCAGGAACTTAAGAAATTCTAAATGCCAAGAACACATCCGTCACATCTGTGTGGAGTTTACTGCATGAATTCCTTATAGTCTGTTCATTTTCAAATTGTGGCAGTAATGACACTTAGTTCTGTGACCACAATAGTCACAGAACTAAGCTCCAAATACAACTGGGAAGCCTGTAAGTCCTCCTTCCATTCGTCCTCCTCTGAAAAACAGTAAAACAGTGTACATTCCCAGCACACAGCCCCCCTGTGCAGGACTGCGCAGATCTTCTCTGTGTCATCGCAAACCTTGTTGTGATGCACTTCTTAGCAATATTTCATAACTTGGATGTTTCCTCACTTTAAATAAAAACCCATAGATTCCACCTTTTAACTTCTTTTCATTTTATTTTTACCAAGGTTCATCTTAAGATGTTGCACCTCTGACATATTTCCTTCATCAAGGGAAAGTGTCTTAGGAAATGCCGTACAAAAGTACTCTGGGTTCTGTTTTTGAAATGACATGAAATCATGTTTTTCTATATGCCCACAAGGACATTCATGCCTAATGATTTCTGTAAATAATGTAACTTAGAAACATATAGTCCAGGCACAGTGGCTCACGCCTATAATCCCAGCACTTTGGGAGGCCAAGGAGCGTGGATCACTGGAGGCCAGGAGTTTGAGACCAGCCTGGCCAACATGACAAAAACCCAATCTCTACTAAAAATACAAAAAAAAAAAAAAAAAAGGAAAGAAAGAAAGAAAAGAAAAGAAACAAACAAACAAATAGACTTCCTGCTTGGTTCCATTAATGTTTCGTAATTTTATTATCTGGTTTGCACTTTTAAAGCTGTGTCAAGAGAATAAATACCAGCAGTAAGACTATCTTAGTTGGCTTCTGTGTTCCTTCATTCCCTTTTCTTTGGCAAAGGTATATTTTAAAAATTTCAATATCAAACAACTTATGTTTCAATATTCAAAACAAGCTTTTTTTAGGAATAAGAAAATAATATTGCATAATAATTAGCCATTGTATCTAGAATTTAGGTAAAAGTCCTGACAGCTGGATAATACATGAAAAAAATCTGGAAGACTAGTTGCTGAGAGAGAGCATAAGATCATAAAACCATCAGAGTTCAAATGAAACACTGATGCTCTAACACAGCCCCTAATCTTACTATGAGGTATCAGAGATAGAGAGGTTTCAAGCGTTGCTCATCTCACACGCAGAGACAACCCTTGACTTGCTTGGGCTTATACCTTGGACCCACGCTGCTTAAGGCAGCAGCCCCACGTCAAATGAGGCTGAACCTGTGAAATGTGGTCTTCCTAGCTGAGATGTGCTTGAACGTAAACTACACACTGAGTTTTGAAGTCTTACTATTAAAGAAATGTAAGATATATTGTTAATGTCCTTATATTGATTACAAGTTGAAGCAATAATATTTTTAATGTATTGGGTTAAACAAATAATCTATAAATTTCACTTATTTCTTTTTGCTTTTCAAAAAATGTGGTTAGTAGGGAATTTTGATTTTCTTATATGGTTGGCATTATATTTCTATCGTATTTTTAACTGAGATGGTTAGCTTTTTTGATCCTGAATACTACCCCTATTGGATGAAAAGAGTAGAGTCTGGCCTCATGGAAGTTTTGTCTCCCTATTATTTAAGGAATTTTTGGGGGGAAAGGGGATAAATTTTATTTTTTTATTGGAAAACAAATATACAATTGGAATGGATTTGAGGCAGATTGTGCCATAAGCAGATTTTCTTTAAGTGGCTAAGCAATGTTTAAAAAGCAAGTAAAACAAAAGAAAATGTTTCTGGTACAGGGCCAGCAGTGCGAAAATAGCATACGAGTACCTGGATAATATATCCGTTTTGCAACAGTGCAACTTTTAAGTACACTATTTTAATGACTTTATTTGTGGCTTAATCCTTTGGATCATTATAAAATAGGCTTATGAATCAATCAATAGCCAGGAAACTTGAGATACATTTCCTATTTGTGTTGCTTATGCCGTGAATGTTGGTCTCCAGTCCCACTTAAACTCCACAGCCCACGCCTGGCAATGAGGGACTAACACTATGGTTAGAGGTCTATGGTTTTATCAGAAAGCCCGACTGGAAAAAACAATCAGCTTTAACTAGTTAGAACTCATCAGCGTTGATTTACATATTAAATAAATCTTTTCCATAAGTCTGACAGTGCCTTAGAAAGAAGCACTTTTCCCTGGAGACGCAGAGCACGGAAGAATGAACTCCAGAGCCAGCCATTGCTGGGAGCTGGAACAACAGTAAGGAAAGCTGAGGGAAGCAGGGTGTCAGTCCAGAGCTGTTCCCAGCAAGCAGCAGAAACTTCGCCTGGGCTGACGTTAAACAGAAAAGGAGATTTCACAAGGTTATTAGTTTGTTCACAGAATAATTGGGAAGATTCAGAACTAGCGTCTGAAAATAGGCACGAACACAGGGCAGCCAGAACCACAGCTCAAACCAAGACTCAGAACTTGGTCTTAGGGTGATCAGGGCTGCACTGCAGATGCCGCAGCTTTCCCTGCAGCCACTACTGACCCTGGACACTGAGCCTGAAACTGCCACCCCCCACACCCCAGCAGCAGGTGACCCACTTGTGCTGGTGTGCTCTCAAAACTCTCTGCTGGTTTTAAAACTGACAGTCTGGCCTTGGGAGAACACCCTCTGTCCTCAGCAAAGCAGGACAGTTGGTCACACTAGTTGGAATGAATTATCCACCATTCCTCGCTCCCATGTCCAAGTGCTGGACACATATGTCTGGTTAGACCCTGCTGGGTCACCTTCTAAGTTCTAGCTGCCAGAGAGATGAAGAGAGAGGGTCTGGCCATTTTTTCTTCCCTAGTGGGCAGCTGGCCCAGATTTCCATCAAAGGCTTATGACTAAAACATAAGCAGACTACTTCTGAGTAATTTAAGTTAAATACAGGATACAGAACGCAAAGAAAAGCAGCCAGGAGCAACAGAAACTGGTGGCTCTCCTGCCCAGGCAGCATCCTGTGGTCGAAGGAGGAGGTGCTCTGCTGGGACTCATTTTGTTCATTTATAAGTTGGAGAAAAGGACTCTAAAGGAGCTAATGTAAGGAAAGTGCCTAGCCCGTATCACATGCTCAAATGTTTCTTCTCCTTTCTTCTTTTTTTTCACTTTCTTTTCTCACCCCTTCATTGGAATCTGATGTCACTGCTGTAGAAACTAAACTGATTTACTTTCTCTACCAACCAGCCATTTTTAAAAATTCAAGTAATAATGTGTAGAACTCATCACTCCCTAGAACTCATCAATTACTGTATTTTATTTATTTATGCTTTTGAAATTACTTATGTCTTAGTTGCAAGTTGGGAGTTCTACATAATACTATGTCAATGCACATCTCTTCCCAAATCTGTGGCTGGTGACATCACTCAGATAACTTGAAATTGGCCTGGTGAAAGTACATATATTTCAAAAATGGGCAAATGCTACAAATCAGGGCTCAATTTACTTTTTGTTGAGTGTCTAGACTTATGAAAGTGGTAGAGAAAATATTGACAAAGCAGATTAAACTTACAGGTGTGTTGTGTGACTATAGGTATTACACTGACCAGCACAGAAATGGAGAATATAGTTTCCTAGTATTCCACCTCTATTACACAATTCAACAGAGAAGTTGCTCACACCATGAACAAAACAGTGAAGTTCTGAGATGTGACTCTTCATTGTTTCACTTTTGCCTTACATGAGATAAGCAAATGTGTCAACTAAGTTGTTCATCAGTTGCAAATGCAGGTTGACTATAGATAAGAGTTTGGTAAAAATTAATAATAACATTCTGTGGGAACTGACTGTTTGAAATTTATAACAAACAACATTATGTGTATACATTATTTATATCCATACATACACACATACACACACACAGTTTTTTTTTTAGGAGACGGGAACCAGTTGTTCAAAAATTACCAGTACACCACACCCATCTGCTCTCTTTATACATGATCTATCTTTATAATAATATTACTATTATTTTTAAAAATTTTTATTTTACTTCAAGTTCCTGGATACAGGTGCAGATTGTGCAGGTTTGTTACACTGGTATACATGTGCCATAGTGGTTTGCTGCAACTATCAACCCATCATCTTGGCTTTAAGCCCCACAGGCATTGGGTATTTGTTCTAATGCTCTCCCTCCCCTCTTCACCTTATAGGCCCTTGATGTGTGATGTTCACCTCCCTGTGTTCATGTGTTCTCATTGTTCAACTCCCACATATGAGTGAGAACATGCAGTGTTTGGTTTTCTGTTCTTGTGTTAGTTTGCTGAGGAAGATGGCCTTCGGCTTTATCCATGCCCCTGCAAAGAACATTATTTCATTCCTTTTTATGGCTGCATAATATTCCATAGTGTATATGTACCATATTTTCTTTATCCAGTCTATCATTGATGTGCATTTGGGTTGGTTCCATGTCTTTGCTATTGTAAGGAGTGCTGCAATAAACATACATGTGCATGTATCTTTATAGTGAAATAACTTATATTCCTTTGGGTATATACCCAGTAATGGGATTGCTGGATTAAATGATATTTCTGGTTCTAGATCCTTGAAAAATTGCCACACTGTCTTCCACAATGGTTGAACTAATTTATACTCCCACCAACATTGTAAAAGTGTTCTTATGTCTCCACAGCCTCACCAGCATCTGTTGTTTTTTCTGTCAGTTCATTCATCTCATCCTTCGTCCAGTTCTGTGCCCTTGCTGGAGAGGTATTGCGATCATTTGGAGGAGAAGAGGCACTCTGGCCTTTTGGATTTTCAGCATTTTTTTGTTGATTCTTTCTCATCTTCATGAGTTTGTCTAGTTTTGATCTTTGAGGCTGCTGGTCCTTGGATGAGGATTTGTGGGGACATTTTTTGTTGATGCTGTTGTTATTGCTTTCTGTTTATTTGGTTTTCAATAGTGAACTCCCCCTTCTGTAGGGCTGCCGTGGTTTGCTGGCGGTTCACTTCAGGTCCTATTCATCTGGTTCACTCCCGTGCCTGGAGATTTCACTAGAGGAGGCTAGAGAACAGGAAAGATGGATGCCTGTTCCTTCCTCTGGGTTCTCTGACCTCAAGGGGCACGAATCTGATGCCAGTAGAAATGCTCCCATATGGGGTGCCTGACAACCCTGGTTGGAAGGTCTCACCCAGTTTGGTGGCACGGGATGCAGGACGCATTTAACAAAGCACTTTGGCTGTCCCTTGGTGGAGTGGGTGTGCCTCACTATGAGGAAACCTACTGGGCTGACCAGCTTCCTCAGAACTAGCTGAAGGAAAGACTAAGTCTGCTGGTCCACGGAGATGATGGCCACCCCTCCGAGGGGCTCAGGCCCAAGGAGATCAGAGTTTTGTCCGTGAGCCCCTGGCTGGAGTTGTTGGAGCTCCTGAAGGGAGGCCCCACCCAGTGAGCCATCCCATGGTCAAGGTCAGGCCTGAAGAGGCAACCTCGCCATAGTCTGCCACAGCTAGTGTGTTGGGCTGCGGGGAGTACCTCTTGGGACCAAGCCATCCAGCGTCCTTGGCTTCCATGGGGGAAAAGCATGGCCTAGAGCCTTAGAGATGGCTGCTGCCCTTCCCCTGCCTTGGGAGCTTAGTGTGTTAGGCAGCTAGCAGTCCCAGAGGGCTTAGACAGCAGGCAGCTGCTGCTGTGGTGATGGCCACCCCTACCCCCAGGAACTGGGCAAGCTTAGGCAGATTCTGGCTGAGTGGCTGTTGAGAATCTGCAGGGATCCATGGTTGGGACCCTAAGCCCCAGTGGGCTTGGTCTCACGAGTGGGATCTTCTGGTCTGTGGGTTGCTCATTTCCATGGAAATAGCCAGTTTCCCAGGCTGGGTAGCAGCTTACTCATCACCTCCCTTGGCTGGCTCCTGGGGGCTCCCCTGCCCCGTATGGCTCTCAGGTGGGCTGCCCATCACACTGCTCTCCCTTCCACTCCAAGGATCACGTCAGCCTCCTAGTCAGACCTGATGACAGAATCTGGAGATCTCGGTTGCTGCTGAAGGATTTGGTTCTTTTCCACAGGAGCCTCCAATTGACACTGATTCTAGTCGGCCATCTTGGCCCTGCTCCCCACTCATATTATTTTCTAAACCAAATAAAAATACATGATTGGACAGATTTATTTTCTGAGTTGTAGAGCTTTACATGAAAATGCTTACATATAACTAAATCACATTTACTTTATGTTTACTAGGTTGTCTTAATTGAAAAAAATTGTCACAGAAAACTAACACACAATTCTAAATTATAACATTTAATGCATTGCCTATTTGAATGATAATTATAATGTACTATATTTTGAAAATATAATCAGAAAGACTTAGTGTTTAGCTTTTGCTGTGTGATATTAGGCAAATTATTCTGAGTATCCATTATCTCATCTATACATGCAATTAATGATATCTCTCTCTCATTCTTTTATTCAACTCTTTCAAAATAATTTCAGCTTTTATTTTATATTCGGGGGTACTCGGGCAGGTTGGTTGCATGGGTATATAGCATGATGCCAAGGTTAGGAGTATGAATGATCTCGTCTCCCAGATAGTGAGTGTGGTACCCAATAGGTAGCTTTCCAGTCCTTCCCTCCCTTTCCCTCTCTAGTAGTCTCCAGTGGCTATTGTTTCTGTCTTTATGCCCATTTGTTCCCAATGTTTAGCTCTCACTTATAAGGGAGAACATGCAGTATTTGGTTTTCTGTTTCTGCGTTAATACACTTAGAGTGATGGCCTCCAGCTACATTCATGTTCCTGCAAAGGACATAATTTTATTCTTTTTAAAGAACGTGTAGTATTCCATGGCATATGTACCATATTTTCTTTATCCAGCTCACTGTTGATAGGTACCTGTGTTGATTCCATGTCTTTGTTATTGTGAATAGTGCTGCAATGAACATGACTGTATGTGTCTTGTTTGTAGAATGATTTATATTCCTTGTATGTATACCCAGTAATGGGATTGCTGGGTAGAATGATAGTTTGGTTTTTATTTCTTTGAGAAATCTCCAAACTACTTTCCACAGTGGCTAAACTAATTTACATTTCTTCCGCAAGTGTATAATCTCAACAAATATTTATTGAGTACCTACCATGTACCTCACACAGTACAGAGTGCATTGAACAAGACATGGTCACTGTCCTCAAAGAAATGATGATTTCATGTCATATGAATTTTTTGAAAATAACATGTAGAGTTTCAAACACAGCAGGCTCTCAGTAAAAGTTAGTTTCTTATTTCCTTCTCATTTTTCCAGTTATCCCCATCATATGGTCATATGGTCTTCAAAACTGTGTATTTTTTGCCCTCCCTGTGCTCTTAAAGAACCTACAACTTTCTTCCCTTTGATCATCTTAATCATAAGATCACACATACACACACACACACACACACACACACAGAGAGAGAGAGAGAGAGAGAGAGAGAGAGAGAGAAAGAGAGACAAGTTGGAGAACAAAAGTGTTTCTTCTGCAACTGGTCCTCTGACCTAACAAACCCCAAGTATCGGAGCCAGAGAAGAGAAATTCAAAAATCAACTAAAATAAGAGCTGAAATAATACAGAAGGCACTGTTTCCCTAGAAGCTGAAAGTAACATTTTCCTTGTTCCTCTGTGAATGAACTTAGCCGGCTCCCTGAAGTCTTTCCTGGCCAGGAATTAATTGGCTATGAAAGTTGCCTTTCTCATTCTGTTTCTATCTCAACGTAGAACTATTCTGAGCTTGAAGTTTTATATGAGTCTGATTTTGCCACAAAGGAAATGAAATCAGCACCTGGTAGAGATATCTGCACTCTCACATTCATTGTAGCATCATTCACAATAGCCAAGCTATAGAAACAACCTAAGTGTCCATCAATGGATGAATAGATAAAGACATTGTGGTATACATCTACAGTGGAATATTAACTGGACTTAAAAAAAGTAGGAGACACTTTTACTTGCTACCACATGGACGAACCCGAAGGACACTGCTAAGTGAAATAAACCAAATCACAGAAAGAAAACTACTGCATGGCATGCTCTCACTTATATGTAGAATCCAAATAAGAGTCAAATACCTAGAAAAAGAGAGTTAGAATGGTGGTTATCAGGGACTGGAAGGGAGAAGAAACGGTGAGATGTAGGTCAAAGAGTACAAATGCTATGATGTATGCTGGACAAGTCTAGAGGTCTAATGCACAGCAGGGAGACTAGTTAATATTGTATTGTATATTGAAAATTTGATAAGGGGTGAAATTTATATTAAGCATTTAAAATGAAAATACTTACATATCATTAAATCACATTTAGTTTTATGTTTAGTAGATTTGTCTTAACTGAAAAAAGTTGTCACATGAAAGTAATATATAATTCTCCATAAATTATAACATGTAATACATTACCTATTTGAAAGAGGCATTTCTCTAGATAATGTATACTATACAAAAATATAATTGGAGTGTTTTGTTTTTGCTGTGTGATATTGGACAAATTATTCTAAGTATAACTTATCTCATCTATACATGCAATTAATGATATATCTCTCTCACCCTTTTATTCAACGCTTTTTAAATAACTTCAACTTTTATTTTAGCTTTGGGGGTACATGTGCAGGTTTGTTACACGGGTATATAGTATGATGCCAAGGTTAGGAGTATGAATGGTCCCATCATCCAGATAGTGAGTATAGTACCCAATAGGTAGCTTTTCAGTCCTTCCTGCCCTCCCTTCCCGTTTCTAGTAATCCCCAGTGTCTATTGTTCCCGTCTTTATTCCCATTAAGTGCCCAATGTTTAGATCCCGCTTATAAGTGAGAACATGCAGTATTTGGTTTTCTGCTTCTACATTAATTTACCTTGGATGATGGCCGCCAGCTACATTCATGTTCCTGCAAAGGACATGATTTTATTCTTTTTAAAGAATGTGTAGTATTCCATGGTATAAAAGTAAAGGTACTCCAAAGCAAGTAAAGTATCTGTACTTTACTGACGTGTAATAATAATCTCACTATTTGTATGAATGCATCATGTTGTGCACTGTACATATACACAATACAAAATAAATCAACTAATTAGTTCATTAATGAAAATGCAGTCATATTTCCTTCAGTATTCAAACTGTGATGACAACATCCCCAAGCACATGGTTGGAAAGTGACATTTTGTTCTGGAATTCTATCCAGATCATGCTAAGAATCTCTAGAGTAGTTTATACTCCTGTATAATTAGCTGTCCTTGGTGTTTCCCTGTTGCTGCCATCTGTCTAGAAAGCACAGAACCAGCTGTGCCCATGACAGCTGATCTCAAATCTGCTCACTTCTGGGAAGGTGGTGCAGGCCTCATGCTCTGCTGGGACCCACCAAGCAGTAAGCCAGTGTGATCCCACAGCCCTGGATCTGGGCTCTGCTTGCTCAAGGAATCACCATGGTAACAAAGGCCCAGCCATTCTTGCACAGCTGGCACTCCAGCAATCCTGTGTTATATGCTGTTTATAGCCTCTGACCTGAAAGTGCTTGACTCTCTAATAGAACACTTGATCAGGGATGTCCCACAGCCAGAGCCACAGAAGGCAACACCCAACCGCTCTGGGCTCCGAGATACCACCTCGTTGAGTGTGCACACGTGCAGCCATCTTCCCAGTAGAAGATAGGAAGAAACAGTAAAATAATGGGAACTGCATTAGAAAAGGGTACAGTACAGCCACAAATTGTGTCTTGATCCAACCTTTTTCTGAGAACATCTATACCCTGGGATTACATCCAAATCACTCATATAGGTCCCTCCCTAATGGTGAGTTACCTCTTAGGGTACCCTATTGACCTTTCTTGGTAGCTGGTTTTATTTGCCACATCTATCAAACATGTTCTAGTTAATTATTTTAAACTTCAGAGATGAAATTTGTGTTCTATTTCCCTTTCTTCCAGAAAGATCCTTCACTTCCAGAAAAAAAAAATAAATAAAGCAGAATCAAATCGATACATAAGAGGTGCACTTTGCCTAACTTTACACCACAAGATTTCTGTGTCCCAGAAATTTTATATGAAGCTGTACGTGGATGACACATTCTTCTTTCAGAACAGTGAGTGGATACTTGATCTACAGCAAGTATCCCACTAAGAGGGACCATTGAGAGCAAAGGGTCTATTGCAGTAGGTACAAAACTTCAGGTATAAAAATATGAAGTCTGGTTCTCTCCAGCCCTAAGGAGAAAGCTGCTTTCAAAGGAAATATGAGCTTTTCAGCATGCATTTAAGTTCTCTCTGTTATGACATCTTTTCCATGTGTTCTGACATATTCCCTTGAAGAGGAGAGGACAATGTAGAATTACAACTCTTCCGGGAAGAATATCCACCAGCCTCCAGCCTCTGTGAGCTCTCCTGGGATAGATAGTGTATCATGTGTGTGAGCATTACCCATCCCCTGGCCAGGAGTGGGAAGAATAGTTGAGAATGGCTGTGCAGGACTACATGCACCTTTCTGTTCACTCACTTCATGCTGCACCTGTCGCCCTTGCCTACAAGGGCACAGAAATATCTCTAACAGGTAGTTTGCCAAATATTTTGTTGTCCCCAAATTTAATCTAATTCAGAGAATATAACTGGGCTCCTGTCTGAGATGACTGTCCAAATGTTCTTGGACATTGCTAGACTGCAGTTGAACTAGGAAAGCAGGCCCATCTCAACCTTCGCCCTCCCAATCCCATCACCTGCCTCTCTCCACTGTTTCTTCCTCAGAAACTAGCCTCATGGATTCCTACTCAGAACCCAGGTTCCAGGCACTCGAACTGATTTCCTGTCAAAGTCAGCCTCCAGCGAGGATTAGTTTCTTCACACTGAAAGAAAAATGTCTGGCCTGGCTAAGTGTTGCTCTTCCCCAAAACCCAAAAAAACGCAAAAGGAAAAGAATGAGAATCTGAGGGCTCCCAACTCTCCAGGCCATACTTGCAGACATACAATAAGAATCTCGTTACCATGGAGAAAAGCAAATCATCCAGACAGAGAGTTACACAAATTCAATTTCTTCCAAAACTCTAGTTTTAATCAAGGAATGCTGACACTAGCTGATGTCTGGTTTACGGCACCACTAAATTAAATTAAATTATTAATTTATACTAGATTAAATATTTAACTGCTGTGACCACATGGCAGACCTTGAAATAAAGATTGTTTCAGCAACAATCACTGCCTTCAAGGAGCTCATGATCCAGTAGATATATAAGCAAATACGAAAGAGCAGAGTATATCAAGTACCTGCCAACAAGTGCACGTTAGGGAGTGATGACTAGAACTGCAGAACCTAGGGAGGATGCAGCCAGCCAGGTTTGTGTGCTACTAACACGCTGTGGAAGTACTGCAGTCCCTGCCAACTGTCTTTTGGTTTTGACAAAAGTGATGACATTGCTGTGGTGACAGCTAATCAGCCGCCTCTGACAGCACTGGTTAAAAATCAGGTCAAATGCTGCACTAGTGCATGGCCAGAGAAGACGAGGCTCTGGTTGTGGGGCTTCCCCCAAAGTGTCCCCATTATGCATAGCAATTGCCAGGAGACTTTTCCACAAAGGGTGTAGTTGATGTTCTTTTACCTCATTTTTATCTTAATATCCTAATTTTAAAACTTTGGTGATTTGTTCTTTTTCTGAAAATACTCACTTAAGCATCTAGGAAATATTTCATTGAAAAGAAAAAAAATGCAAGAATGAATAAATTGTATTGAATCTAGTTCCATTTTATAACTCAGCCTTCCTGTGAGGCTTGGTTCTCTCTCCTCATTCCAACAGAGTAGTCATGTGACACCATCTCCTTCCAACTGAAAACCACCTTCTCCTTATCTGTGACTACGGTTTACTGTCGTTAAATACTCAGCCCTCACAGGAAAAGTATCCCTTGGCAGATTGAATGAGATTACCTCATGATCAACATTCTTTCAACTCTGCTTTTAATTGTTCACCAAAAGTGGCCATTGCACCATTAAACTCACCTTTTCCGAGGGTGAATAGATGACTCTCTTAAACCTTAAAACATTATATGAATACAGTAAAATCTCAATTTATATTTTTCTTGAGAACTCTACATGCAAAGATACATGCACTGTTTTTGCTTAATTCCCTTAATAATACATAAGGAACATTTTCTCATGGAAAGAAAAGTTCAGCAGTACCATTTTTAGGATTACATAATAAAATAAAACACCTATGGATAATATGCAGGATTGCACATATGAAGGAATGATCAGCTCTTCTTGAAGGAATGAATTCTGTTCTGGGTTTTAAAGGACAGTCAGCAATTCGCTGAGCAAACAATAGAGAGCACTGTTGGCAGAAGAGAAGACAAGACAATGGCATGTGCAAAGTCACTGAGGCAAGAAAACATGATGTGCTTTGGGAGTTTTAAAGAAACTTCATAATGCTGAATCACACCTAAGAAAGTCACAGTGATGACTTTCTTTCTAGAAAAGTAAGTAAGGTTTTTTAGTTTGATGTAGCCCCACTTGTTTATTTTTTTGTTGCCTGAACTTTTGGTGTTATAACCCAAAAATCACTGCCAAAGCGCACGTGAAGGAGCTCATCCCCTATCTTTTTGTACAGGAATTTTACATTAAGTCTTACACTGAAGTCTCTAATCCATTTTGGTTGGTATTTGTGTGTGATGTAAGATAAGAGTTCAGTTTCCTTTTCTTTTTGCATGTAGATATCCAGTTCTCCCAACAGCATTTATTAAAGAGACTATCCTTTCTCTGTTGAGTATCATTGGTTCCCTTATTGAAACTTAGAAGTCCTCATATGTTTGGACTTATTTCTGAACTCACTATTTTGTTCCATTGGTCTATGTGTTTGTTTTTATGCCAGCACCATACTCTTTTGATGACTATAACTTTGCAGTATAATATGAAATCCAGAAGTGGGATGCCTCCAACGTTGTTCTTCTTGCACAAGATTGCTTTGCCTATTTGGGGTCTTTTGTGTTCCACTTGAATTTTACAATTGTTAAAAATGTCATTGCAATTTTGAATAGGAATGCATTGAATCTACATATTGCTTTGGGAAGGATGAACATTTTAATAATATTAATTCTTCTAAACCATAAACACAGGATATATTTCCATTTAGTTCTCCCTAAAGATTGGGGGAATATATTTCTAAGCCATATGTCTGATTAGGGGTTAATATCACAAATGTATAGGAAATGCACACAGCTCACTAACAAACAAAAAAACCCAACTGGTTTAAAAATGGGCAAAGGACCTGAATAGATATTTTTTGAAAGAAAACATACAAATGACCAACAAGTATATAAAAAGAAGCTCAACATCACTAATCACTAGGAAAATGCAAAAGCATTACAATTCTTCTCAACAGAGGGGTCCACGCAGACAATCCCATTCTGGTATAATTGGTCCTCAAGATGAAGATTCTTTGATATCCTGAGCAGCTGATTCAATCACAAAGCTTCACAACACAGGATAAGCATCAACTCGTTCCCATAAATGCACACCTGCTCAGGGATATGCTCTCCTCTCTTCCTTATTACATGTAGATTGTTGAAAAAGTAAATGTGGTGTGTAATTAATTTTAATAACAAAACCTGCAATTACTTTTGCACCACCCTAGTATCTTTTGTTTATGTAGAGATGTTATTAATTTTTAAAAGTAATCAAATTCACTGAGACTCAAATTTTAATTCCCACAACAATTTTGTCAAAATTATTAAAACAAGAACATTGCCTAATTAAGTCCTAAGGCACTCCTGAGGTTTATGCTCTACTGTACCAACTCACAAAGTCAAAAAGAGCTATTGCAAACCCATCGGAATTACAGAATTTCCCCAAGCACATAATTTATCATCTCTGAAAGAAACATTTTTAAATCAAAAGAGACAAAAACCATTTTATTAATGAAAGGAACTTTTCAAAGAAACCAAAACGTGATGCTTTTATCTGAATACATGCTGTACATGCTAAGTTGCTCGGTGAAGGGCAATTCACTTAGATATCTACTCTGCTGCACGGCATTGTGCATAAGGGCTGGCACTGTTTCCACACCTCACAAATATCTCACTTGAGATCTGGAACCAAAATACCTGTGTCCCATGTAAACAACGCCATAGAACATACTTTCCTGCCCCAGTGCAGCCAACTGTGAAACAAAATATTCTTCCTGTTTCCTTATTAATCAATATTGAGAGGAAGCAAAACAAACTTAGCCACTTGCTTGTGACCTCGATCATGTCGGGATCACCACCTGAGGCGTCGGTCACCACCTGCGGATGTCTGACCTGCAGACCCTGACATGATGGATGAATGAATGCACTCTCATGCGATTACAGTGTTTCAAGTGCAATAGGGATAGCTGTTGGCTGCTTTTGGAGGGCTAAATGCAACCAATTGACCAAGACCCTCTGTCCATCTTGACGGAAAATTTATTCCAACAAGTTTTTACAAGAGAGGGTCTAAGTTAACACACTTGTGGATAATTAACATGGTTAAAAGAGTGGTTTTACGGATGGTAAAAGCTTTAGGGCCCAGAGTAAACACTATTAACAGGTAATTCCTCTTTGATCTTCCTCTGAGAGAGCCATCCAGCACAAAGTTAACATGACTAAACAGAGTAGAGATAATGAGTGTGTGGGGTAAGCCCTTTGATTGGTCTCTATCTCTTTCTAACTTAATGCACCAGCCAGCTGCTGTCAGCCTGCCCCAATAAAACCTTTTGGCCTTCCAAAAGGCTTGAGGCTGTAATCTATAGCTTTCCCTAAATACTTTCTGTAATATTTTGCCACCACCCTGAGTGAATAGCAACACTTGCTCCTTGAAACACTTACTCGTGGAATAGAAGACTGAATCAACCCAATCACGTATTCATCAGGTCTAACAGCTTGCTTACTTAATTCACTTTAACACCGTCACCCTAATGTGTCCATCAAAGCACAGTTATTTCATAAACTCCGTCCAATCCGAACATTAAAAGATTCTCTTTAAAATCTCCCAGGCTGGGCTGTGGCACTATAAATAGTCAGCCCTAATTGCTCTTTTTAAGAAACTACTTAGACACCATCAAGAGCTGGCTCTGCTTGATCAAGAAGAGGAGTTATCATCCAACCCAGTGAATTTTCACAATAACCTTCAGAGAGTTAAAGGTTTTGAACTATTGTCTTACTGAAGAAGAATTTGAGGTTTTTATACATTGAGAAACTGACTCAAATTTTATATGCTAAAAATTGGCAGGTCGTGGGTTCAAATCAGTCTGTGGAAAAGCAGGAAATCACTCCTTTACCCACTCATTCGTTCTTTCAACATATATTTATTGAATACCATTAAACCTTAGATTATAATAGCAAGGCAAAAATAATGTCCTTCTTTATGACACTTAAATTCTAGTGGACAAGAATTTAATTAATTATTGTTAATTAAGAATACATAATATAATTTTTGGTAATGATAAATGCCATAAAGAAAGTAGCCGGGTGTGGTGGCTCATGCATATAATCCCAGCACTTTGGGAGGCCAAGGAGGGTAGTTCACTTGAGGTCAGGAGTTCAAGACCAGCCTGGCCAACATGGAGAAACCCCATCTCCACTAAAAATACAAAAATTAGCCAGGCGTGGTGGTGCACCCTTGTAATCCCAGCTACTCGGGAGGCTGAGGCAGGAGATCACTTGAACCTGGGAGGCAGAAGTTGCAGTGAGCCGAGATCCCGCCACTATACTCCAGCCAAGACTTCATCTCAAAAGAAAAAAAAAAAAAAGACATAAAATAGTATAAAAGGTAGGGGATGAAGAGCTACTATTTTAGGTAGAGAAATCAAGACTGTCTTCACGGAGCTGACAATGAAGCAAGCGTAAATGATAAGGAGGAACC
>NW_022436959.1:475271-532550 GCF_009761245.1 Sapajus apella
GATGAAGAGCTACTATTTTAGGTAGAGAAATCAAGACTGTCTTCACAGAGCTGACAATGAAGCAAGCGTAAATGATAAGGAGGAACTAGCCATTTGAGGAAACATTCCCGTCAGAGGTAACAGAAAATTGAAAGCTTATGAGGCAAAAACAAAGGAACAGAAAGAAGTTGAATGAGAGGGAGGCAGGGGTCTGATCATGAAGTTTACATTTTCATCTGAGTGGGATCGAACGCCACAGGAAAATTTTCAGTGGAGACGATCATGATTTGACATCAGTACTATAAATTAGTATAACGTTGAATTTATAATTTTATGTGATATATGGCTAATATGTGGAGAATTGACCACAGTGCAGCAATCGTGAAAACAGAGAGAGGGAGGATGTTGTGCTAGCCCAAGAAAGTAGTAGCAGTAGAAATGATGATAAATGGTCAGATGAGGGACGTGCTTTAAAGCATAGTCACTGGTATTAGAAGATATAGAGTATGTGGGTGTGAACAAAACAGAGGTTATCCATCCATATATTGTCTTTAGCTCCAAATCCCTCTATTGCCCTGCTATGAAACTAGCACGTTTCTCCCCTACTGATGGGCAGGATGCTAAACCAGGCTTCGTTATTACAAGGCGCTGAAGCAGCACTTGGGGAGGAACAGGCTTTTCTCCCTGGCTCTGGTACCTGCTCTCTCGTAGCAGGCTCCTGCCTAACGCACACAATGCATGAGACCTCATCGTGGACAGCCACCCCTGACCCTCAGAGGGTACCTTCCAATGGTATTCAGTTCCTTGGGCAGATTCCCAGCATGGCCTGAGACGCAGTTTCTTCCCTTGGACAGCTCTTCCTAATACCCCTATGAGTGGCTTTTCAGCAAGTTCCATCAACACAGAACCTCTGTGAACTTCTCCATCATCCAGGAGACCCCACCACACCCTTTCCCTCAAGGTCTGCATTTCAGTGCAGGGTGTGTGTGTATGTGAGGTGGGCTGGTGGGAGTGACAGGAAGGATTCCTTACCCAGGTTTGTTTTTTCTTTGCATCCTTTGCCTCTGATTCAGAGATAATGTCTGCTCGCTATATATCTTATCCTGTATTCTTTAGACATCTCTTTACCCCTTAGTAGCTAATCTCTCAACACTTCAGTCTCCTGTTATAGTTAATGATTAAACTTTTCCTGTTTAAATCACCAAGCAATTTCCATCTCATAATTGGAATCTGATGGACACAAAGAGCATTGAGAATAACTTCTTGGTATTTGGTTCGAGGAAATGGGTAAAAAGTGATGCTGTTTTCTGAGTCGGGGAAGGCTACCGAGGGAAGGAAATCCAGTGTTCTGCTCTGGTAAAGTTAAATTGAAGTTGCTTATTATAAGTAGAGGTTTCAAGTGGGCAGTTTTATATATGTAGCTGGAATCTAGGAGGGAGGCCAGAGTGAGAGATACAAATTGGTGAAGATTAGCATACAGATCACATTCAAAGCCACAAAACTGGCTGGGATTTTTAAGGGAAGGGTAAAGAGAAAGGCAGGAAGGTTGCTGAGGAGGAAGCACTGTGCACTCCAACCATTAGAAACTGGGGAGAAGAGGATGAATAGCAACTACATGGAAATGGAATACTTAATGAGGTAAGAGAAAACCCAAGAGCAATAGACATTTTAGTAATTAAATGAGGAATTTTCCATAAAAAGAGATTGCTCAACTGCATCCTACCTTACTTTGAGATTGAATAAGCTGAAGACTCAAACTTAACCATTGAATTTTATAACTGATACCATTTATGACCTTGACAAAATTGGTATGGTGGAGTCAGGCATAAAGGAAACTATGGAACTGGGCCAAGGGAATAATGGAAGGTAAGAAACTGGAAACAGAATGCAGCTTTGGGCAAATCACCTAAGGTCAGGAGTTCAAGACCAGCCTGGCCAACTCAGTGAAACCCCTTCTCTACTAAAAATACAAAAATTAGCCAGGTGTGGTGGTGGGCGCATGTAATTCCAGCTACTCAGGAGGCTGAGGCAGGAGAATTGCTTGAACCCAGGAGGCGGAAGTTGCAGCGAGCCGAGATCCTGTTATTGTACAGCCTAGGCAAAAAGAAAAAAACCCCAAAAAAAAAAAAAAAAAAAAAAAAAAAAAAAAGGGCAGGTGTTACATTTAAGAAGTTTTCTTGTAGAAAACTTATCCAGAGAGGAAAAGCAATAGCATGGCATTTACTGAAGATGATGGAAGTGGTTTTGTTTCATTACTACAGTATCATTTATGCAGGTGTGGATGGTTCAGTAGAAAGAGAGAAAATGATGGTTCAGGAGTCTGAGGCCACAGTAGCAGAGGCAAAGTCCTGAGTGGACAAGAGAGGATGAGGTTTGTGGAATAAGTAGATATTTATATACCAACACTCAAGACTTGGTTGTTTCATAATTTTGGAGCATTTTTATTTCAAAAAAATTATTTGCACTGATCTTTTAGGGTAGTGTATTTTATTTAAATGTCCTTAAAGGTTTTGTGGCTTTAAAACATCACAGCATACAAAACTTATTAATATCATGCACTAGAGTTGCTTTCATCATTTTCATTTAGCTCAATAAATCTGAAGTAAATATGTGAACGCTCATATTTTCTAGTAATTCTGCATGACTCTCCTCGGCAGGCTGGATGTTATTCTCATCATGCCCTTCTGTGAATGTGTTCACAACACAATTCATAGCATACACATTTTTACTCTGTCAGGTCTTTTTAAAACCATTCAAGGCCAAGTGCGGTGGCTCACACCTGTAATCCCAGCACTTTGGGAGACTGAGACTGGTGGATCACCTGAGGTCAGGAGTTCAAGACCAGCTTGACCAACATGGTGAAACCCCGCCTTTACTAAAAACAGAAAAATTAGCTGGACGTGGTGGCACGCACCTGTAATCCCAGCTACTCCGGAGGCTGAGGCATGAGGATCGCTTGAACCTAGGAGGCAGAGTTAGCAGTGAGCCGAGGTCGTGCCATTGCGCTCTAGCCTGGGTGACAGAGTAAGACTCCATCTCAAGAAAAGAAGAAAAACATTCAAACACACCAACCAATTGGAACAAACTTCACTTTGACATGTTTAACATTCTTGATCTTTTAATGTCCATAGAAGTCAGAATTAATTTTAATCATTAAATATATCAAAAGTCAGGACTTTGAGAGAAATTCAATGTGTGTCTACTTATTGATTGTTTATAACTAATTTCAATCTCTAATAAAAATTTATTTTTTAAAAAACTTTGACAGATCTTTCTGGAGCAATGAGTCGTCTGTTGTTTACTGGTAACAACAGCAGATACAGTACTTGTTTTGTGTCCATGGTATACCAAGACTGACCAAAGGGCATCTAAGGCCAAATGCTGGAAACTGACCAATATTATCAAGAAAATTATCTATCTGTGGTTCTTAGCACAACTACCATCTTGCAGGTTACATAATTATACTCTTATAAATGGTGTTTATAATATTTCTAGTACATTATGATATAATGAAAATAAGTGAGTTATAAAAATATATCTCTGAATATATCATTAAATATGTTTTACTTTAAGAAAAATTCAGTGCATCATCATTGCATTTCTTATTTCCCTGGAAAAACTAAATTTTATTATGGACCAGCACCTCTCGTTTGTGGATTGCAGCTTACTTGGAGGTCTACTGACATTGGGTGGAGGAGGTTTATACACAAAGAAAGGGCAGTTTCTTCACTCCAGAATCCTTCTGGGTACACAGGGCTGACCACTTTACACAGGGAATTAATAACTATACAAAAGAAACTGCAGCTCTAGTAAAGCTTTCCATAATCCTTACAGCCCTTGGGCACTTAACACCAGGAACTGGTAATCAATCTCCAATTTTTACATTTAAGTGGAAGCCTCTAAGAACACCTCATAATAAGGAGATGCTGAGAAGAAGCCACTGACACAGTTGATAGGGAAAATTAAGGTTTGGCAATCTGTAATCATTTAGGAATACAGGAATAAGGGGAAAAAACTACATATGGCCAATAACCTGAACTACTCAGATGGTAGAAAGGGCACGTTTGAAAAGAATTTTCTGAATGAGACAGAAAGACATTGTAGACACTACTGGTCATATTAAACGACTCATAAAATGCAAAATACATGTTTTCTGTAGAACTAGAGGTTAAATGTGATCTATGTTAACGAGTTGTGATAAAAATAGAGATGAAGCAGAAATTTAATTTTAGGAAAGCTTAGGAAATAAGGTTGTAAAACTAAATATGCAATAAAAATTTAAATGCCAAGCAAAATTCTGAAGATGGTTGTGACAGGAGGAGAGAGACAATTATTTCAGAACAGAAATTTGGCTCTCTTTCTAGTCTAAGGAAATAGTGACATGGGAGTGGCTGTAAGTGGGGATTGAACCTAGAACAAGAGGCCATCTTCTTATTTTAAGAATCATGGAAGAAACGTTTTTCTAGATTCAGATGGATTATATTCTAAAAGAAAATGTAGGATTAGCCAACGACTTGCCTCCTTAAAAGATAATTTGGCCTCAAGGTAATCAAGTAGCGTTCCTCTCCTACCTAGGGAAGACCCTGGAGTTGGAGAAGCAACGGCTTTGGGATGATAAACCTCGAGATGGAGAAGCAAATTCATCTCAAGTCTCTTTGTGTACCCAGGGGCATGCACAGTAATTTGCCTGCTTATAGAGTTCTTAGTCATGATATTTTAAACCAAATAGGCATTGCCTCCCATTTTCTGATATTTAGGCTGTGAAGGAAAATACTTAATACCTTTCAAATTGTTTTCCTTTCTATTAGAGATAAACATTTCTCTTGCTGGCTTTTGTTGTACAAATTCTTTGTTCTTAAAATTCAAAGCATTCTCCAAGGATATGTCCAGATGTGAAGTGTTTTCCATTTGCTTTCCCTATACTCAGTAGGTATCCTTGATAGGAGGACTGAAGTCTTTTTGTGTCTCAGACTAGCTCCTTTCTTTCTAATATTTTAACGTTCTCCATCAGCTCACTTCTTGCCTGTTAAAGTTTCCAACATAATATATATATATATATATATATATATATATATATATATTATCTTCTAATTTAAAAAATCATTTATTGTGGTAAATATGCATGACATGAAATCAACCATCTTATCCATTCTTAAGTGTACAGGTCAGTAGTGTGTCCCATTGTTAAGCACAATGCTATGAAAATAATGGAATTCTGAGAGGCAAAGGACAACTCAGAGCATGGGGTACCCACTGGGTTGTGGTAAGAAGTGTGCTGTGTTATATAGAATTGAACATCACTGGAGAGGAAGCCTAGATGTCTTTCCAGACCCTCCTAAGAGTGCCAGAAGGCAGGTGTGGACTTTGGCAAGTGTCCACTCCTGACATGTAAGATGATGCTTTCCTGAAAACAAAAGGGAAACTCTTCCGAATTTTTTCTAAATTCCAAGGGATTCTTTTCTTATTTGACTTAACAATAAGCCAGAGATATTTATCCAGACTCTTTGATCAGGTTGCCAGTGGTTATATCTTTGTAACCACACCCTGTTCTCCATGAGATCTGAGGTCCAGATCAGCAGCAAAGGGCAGGAATCATTTGCTGCTAATGACATAAACTAGTAGGACAAACTGCAAATAAAACAAACCATACTCTCTAGCACCTTCTTACCTCCTGTTCACAACTGTCTCCTTTGTTTTCTGCCTCAGTTGTCCTGTCTTCCAAGAGCAGTCGTGTTAGCTTAGGACTCCGGAGCAAGGCTCACTCAGGACCCTCCTGCTCTCAGCTAGTGGTTCTCTTACCCGGGTCTCATTTCCCCAACAGCTTCTGCTGGGTCTTCAGAATCTCCTGGTTTCCGATACCCATGGGTGTCCCTTGGCATATTGGAATCCCTGGGCATTATCCCAGCAGTTCTGCCATCCCTGTGCCCCTTTACCAAGGAGCTTTCAGTACCAACTATTTGCAAAATGCTGTAGTGGCCCCTACAACAGGAAGAGCTTTCTTGTTCCTATCAGTCCCAATAGCTGTGAGAGTCTTTGGCCTATGTCTCATAGAGGGAAGTGGGCAAAGTCTATCCAATCAAAGCTATGACAGCGTCACAGATTCTAACATCACACCAAAAGTCAATGACTGAGAATGGATTGGCTCAAAACCCTCCTTCAGAAAACCTGAATCTCAACCCAACAATGGAGTTTTAATGTCAGCTTCACTGAGGATGATTTGGGGAAGCAGGAGGGATTTATTACAACCTCTTGAATCACTTTTGTACAAAGTTCACTTCACCTACAAGTGAAATAATCTTTTTCAATCTAATTTATATGAAGTTGAGGAGAAAGGCAGGGGATTCAATGATCCTTTCACAGGAAAATTAAGAAATAAACAAAAGCCAAGTCATGTCCCTTTTAATGGGTTCCTGAAGAGATCTTTCTAACTGGGCCTCAAAAATTATTATGCCTGAGTTAAAAATCTGATAGATATTGGCCAAGAGCCAATCGGAGAGTGGTGTGCCATAGAAAAATGCATTTTTCTTATTAAAAAAGAAAATACATACGTGTATTTTCTTCGCATTTTTCTAAAAGTTGCATTTAATTGCTGTAGAAGCAAAATAAATAATTTAGAATTGAATGAAGATGAGACAGTTCAAAAACAGAAATACTTTTCCTGTTTATATTGTTAAAATTTATAAATTTCCCTCTTATATTGTCTCTTCATGGTAGTTCAGTGGTTCTCAACTTTCTCAGACCCAATACCTTGCTTTTTATCACAAATATTGATAATACTTCTACCATTCTAAAATAAAATAAAACTTACAGATAATTTTACCATCTCAAAATGAAATGTATATGCTTTCTACACTAATAACGTAAACATACACATTATTTATGCATAATGTTTTCACTGTAATATAAACGAGTAATGAAAAGTTATCAATAATAAAATATTTTGTAATTCAGTGTGTAAATGCTCAGGCATAATCACATAAAGAGACAAAATGAGTCAGTCTGATTACATACACCTGTATGTAATATCTCTTGAATGCAGTAGCTGCAAATATTGCTTACAGGTATGTTGTGTCTTATGTTAATGTCATAAATGGTATTGCTACTTATCAAGTCATTTCCAAAGGACTGAATGACCCCTGGTAAAGTTCAGAGGAAACCAGAGTAAAATCTTTCTTCAATCCATGATCATTCCATCTCCAGAAAATTCAGAGAATTAAAGCTTTACAAAAAAAATACTGTGGGTTTATGAAAACTGGATAAAACCTGATAACTGCTCTATTATGATCATATGTTTCACTTCATTAATGTCTAATAGAGCATTCAAATACAGAGCAAGGCCTGATAGTTCTTTATTGTGTAGACAATTATGTGCAAGGCAAGATGTCTATTTCTTGGCTCCCACCGCTAAATATTAATCCTAGTGCTCTCCTATAATGGTGATATCCAAAAATGTCCCTAGAGGCCAATGTCACCCCCAGTCCCACATGAGATTCATTTCTGTATTGATTAAAGATAAAGAACAGAAAACTGAAATTTTTCTATTTACTCCATAAATACTTATGAAAAAGATATTTTATTATTATGGAATATTGCATTCCTATATTTTGAGTAACATTTCTAATAAGCCCTTTATTATGATGTGTGAAAATAACCTAGTGTTATATTAATATTATAACAGGTTAATACAGAGATTTATTCTTTTGAATTGCCTGACTGTAAGATATCTAAAATCTGGAAGAGATTATGATATAATCTACAAGATAATGAAATTCTCACAAATACTTTTAATTTCTTTTTTAAGCATATTTATGGGCATTATAAATTTTCTTGAAAAAAACTATCAGAGGTCTTAGTAATTGTCTTGTAAATTTTAAGGTTCAAAATGAGAAAGAAAAAAATGTAGAAAATAAGTGAGTAAAAAGACAAGAAAAAAGAAATATTGCTTTTTTAAAAAAGGACAGATGAAACAATATGTAAAACAGAAAATATACGGAAACAAGTCATGTTTGAACTGTGTTGCCACTCTTGCTTCCTCAGAATTAATTTATATGGTTCAGTAATTTTAGTGACCACAGAAATTCACAGGGATATTTCTTATTCATCTGAGAAATTTGTGAATCTACAGAGTGATAATAAATTGAGAAAAACTTTTAAGTTCTAAATACATACCTTGATGAAAAAAAATCCCTAATTCATTCAGTTATTTTATTCATGTTACTAATTACTTCAGGTTTTCTGAAGCATTAAATATGAAACTGGATCAGATACTGGGAAAATTTTTAGAGGATAAAACATTGAAGGCAATAATAGTATGGGCAGGAGGAAAAAAAACCCAGAAAGCAAAAACCCACAAGCCTGTGTATCAACCATCATAGATGTCCTACATGCCACATGTCACATGTTATTAATCAAATTTTACATAAAATAACCCAGAATTTGGAAAATAATCCAAATTATTTTATTATGATGATATTAAACTTTTATTTTAAGTTCAGGGGTACATGTGCAGGTTTGTTAGATAAACATGTGTCATGGGAGTTTGTGTACAGATTATTTCATCACCCAAGTATTAAACCTAGTACCCATTTGTTATTTCTCCTGTATTTTAAAGGATTATAATTTTGTTACTTTCAAGTACATTTTATTTATCCATTCTTCAAATATTCAGGAAATCTTCATGCAACCTAATCTCACGGAGTCTAAAGTAATGGTTTTCTATATACTTCTCAAAAGCCCTCTTTTAAAAACAAAGTTTTCATTTATTTAAAAACATATAATTTTAAGGGTGGAAGGGAGCTCTAAAGATTTCAGTATAACTTTCTGTCCCCACTAAAAATCTTAATTAACTATGGCCCAGGACATCTAGAAACTCTCTCAGAAAACAGAAGAAAAAAAATTTTAATCACTTCCCTTGGGAACTCATTTTAATGCATGCCAGCACATTGTTCAGGAATATTCTCTAAATTACAGTTTCACCATTATGTAGATACGTCCAGTAAGCTTTCAAACTATTTTTGGAGCAAAAATGCAATTGGTGATGTTGAGGGAGTTGATCTTTTACAGGACAAATAAAAAAACCTTGTTATAACAGAAAGCCGTGAGTTCTTTTTCTCTTAATTTCTAAATAGATGACTTCCCACCAGAGTTATGATACCCTACAAATATTTTTTTACCATTTCCCCCCCTTATCAGTTTTTATCATGATGTGAGATGAATGGGATATCAAATCTGGTTAACCAAGGAGAGTTTGTGTCTTCGGAGCTGGGTCGTGGCCAGGATTTACTTACGTAAGGTGAAGTGGGATGAAGAGAACTAAAGGGCTGAGTCCAGTCCGAAATCCAAGAAAAAAACGTGCTTCAAACAGAGGAAATTGGAATGAACTAATGAAACTCTAAAACTCTTAACTTCTATGTCGCCTGGATGGATGGGCCACACAGACATTCTGTATTGGAAAATAATGTGATATTCAACTCCAAGTAGATTCAACATCACTGGTTCTTTGTATGGGCATCACTCATAATGACTACATGAGGTTCTGACATTTTATAGTCCTTTTGTTTTGGGTAGATCAAAGCATGGTTTTTTATCAAGTAATGAAATACCATTCTTAACTCCTCTATATCCATTTTTATAAAGGAAGCAAATATGAATAACATAGTTTGTGGCTAACGGCACAAAACACAATTCCATAAGTCAATTATCTTTTGCTTAAACCAATGGCTTCCCCCAAAGACAAAGAGAAGCAAATCATAGCAACTAATTGCTGTTACACTCAAGAAGATTTCATTATAAAATGCAACATTGCTGTTACAGGCATTGGGGTGTGTCACAACATTCAAGTAATAGATCCTAAAGAACTGGTAGGGAAGGAAACAAACAAGGATGATCCCTATAAAAAATAGGTTTTTCAGTTGAGCCCAGAACTCCTGGTGGGATAGTAAGGAGTGGTGTAGCTTCTGCACCATAAACATAATGATGAGGATCTGGAAGACCAAGAGAATCACAGCAATGGCTATGACAAAAGTGACTATCATATAATTGATGACTTTCACATGCACGTGAGCAAGCTCTTTGTGAAATTTAAAACAGTGCTTCTCATTGTATTCCTCATGACTTCCATACCGGGAGACAACCACGGGTACCACAATGACAATCACCAGGGCCCACATGCCAGCACTAGCAGCCACAGCATGCAGTTTTCTGTAGAATTCCACTTTGTCTCTGCGCTTGAAGAAGATGAGGTACCTGGTGACCAGGATCACCACATAGAACAGGAACGTGAGATACATGTGGATGTGTAGCATAGCACTCACAAATTTGCAGAAGGGCAGCCCAAACGTCCAAGTCTCCTTGATGAGGTAGATCAAGCGAAATGGCACTGTCAGAAGAAAAACGCTATGGATCACTACCAAGTTAATGACCGCCATGGTAGTCACTGACCGGCTGTTCATTTTCACCAACAGGAACAGAATGGAGATGACACCCACCAGCCCTCCAATGAGCACTACGAAGTAGAGGCTGATTAAGTGGGGTGCCAGTATAGGATCACAAGAGGAATTCCTCGAGGTATTGTGGCCAGCCATACTTGGGAAGTCACCTGGAGGAGACAAAACACCAGAGTAAACTGACAAGCTTTCAGAGCTTTGTAACTGTCTTCTTTATAGCACTGACAATGTGGCTTTGTCATTTATCTGCTTACATGATATAAACTTTACATGCTTTAAGAATGAAGATGATGTCCTATGAATGTTTGCATACCCTAGACCCAAAACACAGTAAGCCATTGATTCTTAATCTTTAATAGAAATAAAAATCGAGTCTTAATCTTCAAGTTGCCCCCCAGAGACACGAATGCAGATAAGACAATTTACATAAGGATTGCAGACCATCTGGAGCTGACACATGGATACTAGTACTACCGTAACCCTTTAAAAAGTTGTAAGATGGATAGAAAGATCTGTGGATGCATGAAGCATACACTTTTTTTTTTATTATGGGCATGATTGTAATTCTCTAATTCTTTCATACTTATTAGCAATCGACCCAAGAATATTCATACTTAATTCATTTAGAATACTGATTAATTTTTGGCCAAAAAAAAAAAAATCATCAAAGACAAGGCAGCAGCAAGCAATAGGAAGGTTTATCTGAATTTCTCATTATAGTTATGTTATCATTCAGCAGTGAGGTCTTGCTAAGCCTTCCCATGGGCCCCACTGAAAATGTAGCATGTCTCGCAACCCTCCCATCTCTTACCCTCAAAGGTCTTGCAAATTCATGGCAGAGCCATTGTCATTTCTCCTCTGGACTCCTGAGAGATCCTCTCCACAAATACTCTCAGTCCTTTCTAATTTATTCACCGTATTCTTATTCATTACTTGCTATAAAAGATTTTATAATCTTCTAATTTCACAAAGAAGCTCATGGCAGGTTTTCTATCTAAATCTCTTCAATGGCTTCCCATCTCTTCTAAGATAAAGATTGATAGCCTTATATGTCGAATGTTCTGGGTTACAGTGGCAAAATCTAATCCCTTGATACAAGATTCAAGCAATAATCAAGAGATGAAATTGGCAGGTTTTAATGGATTTGATATGGGGAAATGAGGAAAAAAGAATTGTCTTAATACTCTCAGATTTCTGACTTGAACAATCGTGTTATTAGAGGTATGTTTACTGACATCAGGGAGTCTAAGATTTGAGAAAGAATAATAATTGAATTATGCACTCACTCCCTGATCTTTGTAACACATATGCAGTTATTCTTATTCATTTATTGAATGTCTCTACTTACAATGGAATATTACCCAGCAACAAAATGAACCAACTCTTGATACACACAATACTGATGAATCTCAAAAACATTACACTAAATCATGTATTCTCAATGGGGCGATAGCGCCTCGTAAGGGGCAAAACATTTTGAGGTGTGAAAAAAAATCTTACTCCGTATAAAGCACAGTTGAATATACAGTACATAGACATATAGATATATCTGTGGTATCAACATTTCATAAAGGGGAGAGACAATTAGGGAAAAGATTAATTAGAGGGACTTGTAACAAACACAGAAAGTTGAGAAACCTTACTGAATGAAAGATACCAGCCACAAAGACTATATATTGTATGATTTCTTTTTCTAGAAAAAGCAAAACTAATGGACAAAAAGCAAATCAGCTCAAGGTCTGGGTTGTGGGAACAAGGATTGTTTTCCGTTTTATATCATGTTGGTTACTATTGTAGTCATTCATAAAAATTCATTGAATTGTATGCTTAAAATTGGTTATTTTATTGCATATAACCTATACCTCAATGAAACTTTTTAAAAAAGATAAAAATAACCCAACCTGAGGGAACCTTCTGCATTTGTGGGCATGGAATACAATTTCAAGGAATTGTGACTCACTTAACTTGACATTTTTTTGTTGACTCTGTAACGGCTGTCTCATGTTATACTGTGCAATCTCTCTACTTGCCTTTTATTTTTCCCTGTAGAAAAGTAGTTTTATCAAGGAGACATGAAATTATATTGTGTTCACATGTGAGTCAAGAATGAATGTGCCACCATAAGTTCTTCTCACCATTTCCTTTGGCTATTGACCTAGTAGGATTGACTCCTAATTGAAGAGAGTAAAGTAAGTAGCATATCGCTTGTCCCAAGTCCTCGTTCTTACTACAAACTGCCATGATCATTGCCAGATATCAGAAACACATGTTAAACATCTTCTATGTTTCAGGTCTACACTACATCCTTGCCTATACTTTGTCTTATTTAATTTAACGCTTACAACAGTTCTATGAATTGTGTAATGTATTATTATACTGAATTTTAGATGACAAAACTGAGCCCTAGCAGAATAAGTCACTTGACCAAGGTGTCCAAAATACACACTCCCCAAAACTCTTTATTATACGTTATGGAGAAGCATTGTGAATATCCTAAGTCCAAGCTTCTAAATCTTAATGTAAAAAGGAAAGGAAGTCATGAAATTTTGTTCTACTCCCATGGCTGTAAGCCAATATATCTTGTAAGGTGCTTTTCTCTCTTTTTGGATAGCCTATTTTCCCATTCCCCTCACTTGGTTTTTGGTCAGTCCCATAGGTTAGTTCACTCAATATTCATCTGAACTCTTTCTGGACTGCTTTTCTTACAGACTTTTTGCATCTAGAGTGCTTGTATGTGCCTTAGTTTCTGCTAGTCTGTTGCACTATTGCAAAACTTGGAGGCAAAAGTGAGCCAAATGAAGGATGTCAATGTGCTGAGATTAGACCAGATGTGTCTAATCTTTTGGCTTCCCTGGGCCACATTGAAAGAAAATAATTTTCTTGGGCCATATAGGAAATACACTAACACTAATGATATCTAATGAGCTAAAAATGAAAGAAAGAAAGGAAGGAAGAAAGAAAGAAAGAAAAGAAAGAAGAAAAAGTTTTTTTAAAAAAGCCACATAATATTTTAAGAGAGCTTACAAATTTGTGTTGGGCTACATTCAAAGTCGTCCTGGGCCACATGTGGCCTATGGGCACAAGTTGAATAACCTTGGATTAGACCGTTTGGCAAGACAGTAGTAGGATTATCTGGTTCCTCTGGGACTGACGTAATATAATCCTGCATTTTAAATACTAACATGATATATTATACATAATTTCAACAACATTTTACACTAAATGTAAATAAACAGTCCAATTAAAAGATAAAAATTGTTATACTGAATTAAAGAAACAGGATCCAGCTACATGGGGTTTACAAAAGACATTTTAAATATAGGAAAGTGATATAGGAAATATAGGAAAGTGATATATTCATTATGATATTTCCTCTTTATTTCAAATAATGATTTTTCCTTGAGATCAATTTCTTGACACACTCAAGCTTTTTTGTTTAGTGTGTGTACCTTATATCTTCTTCCCTTTTTCTTGCAATCTTTATGAGTATTATATTTAAATTGTGCCTTTTGTGAATAGAAATTTTGCCTCTTCCTTAAAATGCTATAAATTTACAGCATTTAATTCCATTTGCTCACTCCCTTCTTCTTATAGTTTTCACGCATTTTATTTCTACTTATCTATTAAACTCCACATAATATTATTGTATGGTATCATTAACATTCAATCCCTAGTCATTTATTTTTGTCTAGTTAGTTTTCTTATTCAATGATTTTTATATCTTCCTCAATGTCTGTGTTTCCCTTGTATATAACTTTCCTTCTACTGAAGAACTCCATTTTAAATTTCTTTTAGTACAAATTTCTGAGGGATAAATTCTCTAAGCTTTCATATGTGTGTATCTGGAAATGTTTTCATTTCATCACTATTTTTAGGATATATTTGCAAGGCATAAAAGCCAAGGTTGGTATTTCCTTTCAGTACTTTAAAGATGTTATTACATTGTCTCCTGCTTTTTATCACTGAGACTTCAGTTGTCAATATTTCTATTGCTTTTATTAAGGTTCATGTCTTTTTTTATTTTTAAGATTTTTTGCCTGTTTTTTTTTCCCCTCTGTTTATATGGTTTGGGGGTTCTTAAATTTATAGGTTAATGTCTTTTGCCACTTTTGGGAAATAATTTGTTTTACTCCTGCAAATATTGCTTTGTCCTAATCTATCATTTCCTCTTAAATTAGTTATGCTAGACATTTTAACTGTTTCCCTTCTGACTCTTCTTTTTTTCTGAATTTCATATACATTTCACCCATCTTGTCTTCCCTTCTTCCATTTGGATATATTTGGAAACAGAGTCCTGCTCTGTTATCCAGGCTGGAGTGCAGTGGCACGATCTCAGCTCACTACACCTGTGCCTCCCAGGTTCAAGTGATTTTCCTGCCTCAGCCTTCTGAGTAGCTGGGATTATAGGTATCCACCACAATGCCCAGCTAATTTTTGTATTTTTAGTAGAGATGGGGTTTCACCATGTTGGTCAGTCTGGTTTCGAACTCCTGACCTCAGGTGATCAGCCCACCTCGGCCTCCCAAAGCGCTAGGAATACAGGCGTGGGCCACCGTGCCCACTCTGGATATATTCTCGATCAGTACTTTTATCTCTATTCTATCTCAATCAGTACTTTTATCTCTATTTTTACTTCTATTCTTCTGTTAAACCAACTAGAGTTCTTAATACCAGACATAAAGTACTTTTAATTCTAGGATGTGTATGTCTTATACATTCTACATTGGGAAATTTTCTTATCTATTTCATTTTCTTCATCTTTCCTTAGATTTATTAAATACTTTAATCATAGTTACTTCAAAAGTCTTTTGTAGAACATTTGTAGATATTTTTCTATTATATATTTGTAGATGTATTTCTATTATATGTTTTGTTTTCTCTTGGTTTTCCATTATGTGATCTCATCCTTTGATATATCTAGTAATTTACTAGTAAGTTCTGAAGATTTTTCTTACAAAAGGTAGTGGTTCCAAGTAATGTTCTTTTCCTTGAGCAGGGCCATCCTATCTGCCACTGTACTAACATTATTTTGAGTCAAGTCTTGTTTGCAAGGCTGAGTGTACTTCTGGGTCTCCTTAGCCCCTCTGTACTTTCAGCTCTAGTCAATAGTCTTATCTTTGACCTCTTTTTCTGATGAATCTGGCCTGACTTCAAATCCTGGTCTTCTAAAACTGCTGACATCTTTGCTATATTTTTCAGATGTTTTAAGGCTTAAGATTTTAGTCTCCCATCCCCCAGAGCCCCAGAATTCATCAAAATATCTTTATGCATTGGTGAAGAATTTGAAATCTCAGCTCTGACTTTAAAAAGCTACTGTGGTAAAAGAAGTTGGTTTGAGCTTTTCTCTCCTCTGGAGTCAGGACCTCTTCACTAATTGCCTCAGCTGTGCTTCACTGTCTTCAAGCAAGCAACTTCTGTATTTTACTTTATTTGATTTCTTGAATTATTCCTGGTGGGAGCTCTATTCAGTTGATCAACCTTTCATTCCCTGAAGATGCAGAAGCTAATGCAATTTTAAATGTTTCAGTAGTGCAATAAATTCTTATAGTCTTGAAATCAATTGAATGAGCAAGAGAAAGGTAACTTCCTCCCCAACATACAAAGATTAGGTCCCTAACTTTTATAAATTTATTTTATGATGTAAATATATTGTAGTATTGTTATTTGTACATTTTAAAGTGCATCATCTAATCCCTGCTTACAGCAGCCACACTCGGTAACATCTTACCTTCACTCAATGCCTCAAACTCTTTTTTGCCTTAGCACCAACACCTCTTCTCTTCCCTCCCCACCCACCTACTAATCCTTCAGGCCTCAAGTCTATTCTCAGTACTTTAGGGAACTTTCTCTGACTTCCACAATAGATAAGATCTACTTGGCCTTCCCTTTCAGAAGATAAGTCAGAGAATTCCTACACTACATGAGATCTACCTGACCTTCTCTTTTCTTCTCCTCTTAAGAGGAAAGAATCACCTCTACTAGGGCAATTGAATAGTCACTTGAGTAAATAGGTGCTGGCTGCTGGTATTGTCCCTCTTCCCCCAGGTTATAAGCTCCACGAGGACAAGGACTGTACACAGTTTTATTCTTTTCCACTCTTGTATCCATAGCAAAAGCCAAAACATAGAAGACAGTCTGTAAATACGAAGTGGAAGAGTAATTAAATATTCATAACATGTAGCTAAGAGAACAGTGCATTAGTTCAATTCTTGCTTCTGCTGCTGTTTGCAGTGTTACTGTGAACAAACTACTTAACCTCTCTAAGGCTCATTTATGTCATCTAAAATGTGGATAAGCTCTACCTACCTCATATAGTTATGAGACAAACTAGATTATTTATGCCAAATTAAAGCAATATACAACATAATAATATTGATTGATTGATTGATTAGTTGAGGCAGAGTCTTGCTTTGTTGCCCAGGCTGGAGTGCAGTGGCATGATCATGGCTCACTGCAGTCTCGATCTCCTATGCTCAAGTGATCTTCCCACCTAGCCTTCCCAGTAGCTAGGACTATAGGTGTGCACCATCACGCTGGCCTAATTTTTGGATTTTTTATAGAGAGAGGGTTTCACCCTGTTGTGCAGGCTGGTCTCAAACTCCTAGACTCAGGCAGTCCACCTGCCTTGACCCCCAAAATTTTGGGATTACAGACATGGGCCACCATACTCAGCCAATATTGATTAATTCATGAGATAAATACCCAACGTATGAAGTAGAAAAAATCTTCTAGGAATATTTTAAACATCATTTTTGGCTGCAAGATTTCTGCAAATGTCTGCTTTTCTGAGAGGGCTAGCAAGTTGGCAGTAACTGGAAAGGTAACTATCAGGGATGCTAATCCTACAATTCTTTTCTGTGGCTTTCCTCATCCATGTCTCTGCTCCATTTGTTGGGACAAGTCACCATGTGTTATGTTGGCATCACAGTTATTCCCAGGATCTGAGGTTTCTTCCTGTACCAAAACCTAGGACCCAAGCTGTTTATAGTAATATTCCTTGCCAGTCTGTGTGCTATAGAAAAGCACCAAAGCACATAGAGCCAAGTCCATGTCTTCCCAGCCCTGCCCCGACCCATCCAAGTACTCTATGTTACCTGTTCTTGACTTGTCACCTGATATCTGGTTTTGGTTCTCTTTCTTACCTGGCACACTGGCTTACTTCCCACCAGCTCGCTGGATCAGACTCAGCTCTCTTGATTGTTTCTCAGGCAAACCCGTCTGCCCGAGTTTAAAGCCTGATTTTCCCTTCTAGGAAATGCCCCTTCATGTTTCAGCTCTCCCATTTATTCTTGCTCCTTTCCTGTGACTACATCTCCACCTTAAGTTTTGGAATAACCTTCTCCAATCAGGAAGGGTTCATCCACATCTCAGGAGATTCTGCATGAAGCATTGCTGTGCCAACCCTCTCCTTATGCCCATCTAGCTCTTGTAAAGAGTTCTGCTCTGCTCCTTTGCTACAACCCTGTTACTGAGACTCCTTGGTGGTGCTGTTTACCTGCTCATTATCTTCATAACCTATTTATTGTCCCTATATTGTAACCTTGAGGGTCAAGTTCCATGATCCCACCTGCCTCTGATCACTTGTCCTGAGACTGAGTCCTGATAGGTTTTCCAGATGCTGCCTTTCATGTCGGCCTAAACCCAGCATGTTGCCAACTTCCAAATTTCTTTTTTATTGTGCTCTGCCACACTTAATCAGGATACTGTGCAAGATTTTCAGATGACCTGCCTCAAATTGCCAACTTCTCCATTCTGCCCCACGGACTGCAGCTAAAATAATCCTTCTCCTAAACCATGAACTCTCTCAATCTGCCTGCTGGGGGCACATGGGGGCACACTCTCGAAACTCATCACTCTGAAGGGGAAGGGCTCTGACTTTAACCTAGATAATAGATCGTTGCAAAAGTAATTGCCTTTTTTTTGCCATTACTTTAATAACAAAAAGAGAAAAATGTTGCAATGAGTCGAGATCGTACCACTGCACTCCAGCCTGGGTGATGGAGTGAGACACCATTTCAAAAAAAAGAGAGAGAGAGAAATGAAAGAAGAAGTTAGAAAGTTCTTTCTTCCTCGAGTTTGCATCTTTTAAAACAAAACTATCTTCCTCTTTAGTTTGCTTCTCTCTACAAGGCACTTGCTCTTTTACTGTTCCCTTGAAGACCACTTCATCTCATGTGATGAGCACCCTACTCCCAAGATGGCTCCCCGGCATCTAAAAGCCAAGCCAGAGCTAGGATGGGTCCAAAAGGAGGAAGACAATGAAGAAATAAAGGCTTTCAAGATTCACAAATAAAAAGTAAGGCCAGAAAGGGATTGGGGCACAATTTTTTCCTAGTGAGGAAAAAAGGTTGTATATTTTGTATAAGAAATGTTCCTTTGCATATGGGATACTATTCTAGGGATTGATGGGGATTTTTAATCATTTGACCTAAATTTTCTCTCTCCCTTTCTTTCAGAGTGACACCTCGCTCTCTCATGTGCATGACTTGCTTGGAGCCATGACTATATCCAGTGCCCGACCAGCAGAGCTGGACAATCACCTCCCCACCTATGCAGGTACACTGGGGATTGCTGCATATTCATAACAGCCTGTTCTCTAATCCCTGAGAAGAGATGGGTATGCAGGATCAATATCGTGATTTTATCAATATTATATTAAAGAACTGTATTCTCCAAATTGAAGATGATAGACTGGACAAAAAAATGTGGCACATATGCACCATGGAATACTATGCAGCCATAACAAACGATGAGTTCGTGTGCTTTGTAGAGACATGGATGAACCTAGAAACCATCATTCTCAGCAAACTAACACAAGAACAGAAAACTAAACACCGAATGTTTTCACTCATAGGCGGGTGATGAACAATGAGAACACTTGGGCACAGGAAAGGGAACAACACTCACAGGGCTAGGTCGGGGGGTGGAGGGGAGGGGAGGGGGGAGACAGTGGTGGGGGACAGGGAGGATGGGGACAGATAACACTGGGAGAAATGCCTGATGTAGGCTATGGTGTGGGGGGATGGAGACAGCAAACCACCATGGCATGTATGTACTTATGCAACAATCCTGCAGGATGCAGGACGTGCACATGTACCCCAGAGCCCAAATGCAATAAAAAAATAAATAAATAAATGAATAAATAAATCTGCAGGTAATTCTCATTCAAATTTTAATTTTAGCACTGTCATATTTATCCTCCAGGGAGTATGTCTTTGTACGGTGGTTTATTTCTATGGCAATTAATAACAACATCAATTCAACCAAAGTAAACATATTTGTTTGAACTTAGACTGTTAAATATTTCCTAGTCTATTAATTTATGTGTCTGTTAGAGTTGGATGCCCACAAAGAATGAAGGAAATTTCAAGCCTTTTTACAAAATGGAAAGCTCAAAGCTTAACAACCTTGAAAGGAAATGTCTTCATTGCTAAAAAATTAAGCACATACAAAAATGATAAATACTGCTCAGAAATACTTCCAATGCCTCACTTCAGAATAATAGCTTGCTATTTTGAACAGTCCCTGAGACTGTGGGAAAGCCAAGAGAATGTCTGAGAGACACAGTGAGCTGTGGAGCAGTAAGCCTGCCAGGTATGACACAGACAAGCCTGAGAGGCAAACACCATGGCCATGGCTGTGCCCTGGGGCCATGGAACAAGGCAGCCAGCACCCACAGTCACAACAGCAAGTGTAACTGATGGCTTTGACGTGTGTTATATACAGAACCTGCCACGTGTGGTCAAAACAAACACTTGCAGGTAAGAAATATGCAGGCTCTGAACAAATGAAAAGCTCTGTTTTCCTGGATGCCAACTTTAGATGATGTATGTTTTGATTTCTTAATATTCAGGTTCAGGCTTTGAAATTTATCCTGAGCTTTGGGACACAGACACTTTGAAGAGAAAACAACTGAAGCTTACAAAGTGCCCGGGATAGACTGAGACACACTTGTTATTAAGTGTGAAGAACCACCTCACACTTAATTTTATAGAAAAATATAGCATATACCCTAGCTCAGTATTTGGGACAGAGTAGGTGTCAAGTAGTTCTGTAATATTCAGTATATTCATGAAAGAAAGAAAGAGAGAGGGACATCAAGAAAGTGGGGGAGAAAAAGAGAGAGGAGAAAGGTGGAGAAAAACAAAGGAAAGGAATAGGAAAAAGAAAGGACAGAAGAAGATGAAGGGAAAACAGGAGAGTAGGGTCTGAGGGTCCCAGCCAGTGATGCTGGTGTCATAATCAGGCATTGAACTGACCATAATATTTTCCTGATTCAAATGTCTCAGTTATTCTCCCAGCTGATTGTCCAATATACTTTTGCAAAGGAATGCAGCTGATCCCAGGAAAATCTGAAAGAAGGTAAGAGAGAGGTAGTTTCTGTTTCCATGGAGACAATCCATTCCAGATACAAGAAGCCAGGGAAATTTTTAAAAACAACATTAACACGTTATTTGTTGATGCTATTTAGATATTTCACCTATGTAACTTTGTTGAGCTTTCTCTTTCCAAAACATTCCCCCATTCACACACTCTTGCACATCTTTGAGGTGTAAGCTCAGACTGAATTTTCTTTCAGGCCCTTCAACCCCACTGGGACATTCTCAGTTCTTTCTCAAAATGCTTTACAGGTGCCTCTCATTCCTTCCTTTGTTGTCTTATTAATTTCTCTGTTTTAAGTCTTTATTTTAGTCCTTTGTGGACTTGTTTTTAACTTTGAACTTCTTGCAAAACTAGTATAATTTTTTTAATAGTGGGCATGAGTTGTTAACTGAATGGGTGAAATAATGGTGAAAAAGTGCCTTGACTGGATTAAACATTTTTTGGATACAGCCACATTTGGATCCAGACCGACAACTGATGTCAGAATCCCAGAAATAAACTGCAGACCCAGAGCCAACCTTCTCAAGGGGACAAGGCTGCCTCTCTGCCTGGCTGCGGATCTCCTTGCCCACATGCGGATCCCCTCTTTACCTCTGCAATTCACCTTGGAAGGTCATCATGAAGCCTTGCCTCAGACTCTGATTTTCCCCTGCCCTCCTATCATGGCTATGCTTAAAATCCTTTGGTTCCTGTTAGAGAAAAGAATAAACTCTAAGTGCCTACCATGACATGTGAGCCCTTTGCAGGCTGGCCTCAGCTTCTGTTTCAAGGTACATCTCTCTAACCCACTTCCTTCAGCCTCATCCTATGACTCAGACTTACCTGCCATTCCTGGAATGTTCTCTATTATACCATCAGCTTGTTTCTTATTTCTCTAGGCCCCAAATGTACAGCTAAACAACTAGACTACAGTCCAAATGGCATCATCAATGATTTCAATTCTCTTTTAAAAAACTTTCCCTGGCCTCGCATTGTCGATGGGAGCTGTGGACACTGACATAGCTGGCCTGACATACCAGGCCAGGTCTTGCTGGTCTTTGTAGCTCTAAACAAGCCTCTCCCTTATCCTGGTGCACAAGGATTCTCCCATCCTGCCTGCATGATTCACTCAGGATTCCAGTCTGATCTCATCCCACATGCAAGAGAGCTCCTCAGATCTGCCTGAAGCTTGCCTAGTGGCTATTCCCTTGTATTTAAGCAATTCCTTCCCCAAAACCTTGCTCGCAGCCTTGCTCGGGCCTCGGTGGTTATTGTCCGTGGCCTGAGGACGACGTCAATGTCAGAAGTGTGATATGGAAGTGGTTTCTGTGGCTGTTTTATAAGTATCCTATGGTAAAGCCAACATCAGAGACCAGCCTGCAAAATGAGAGTCCTACACAATTTGTAGCACCCTACAAAATAACGTTAAATAATCCAAACACTCATTAGCATGTAGACTTTAGTCACCAGAGCCCCTTCCCTCATCATTTTAAAACAGACAAACAAGTATAACCTACTTTGGGATGTCTTACTTCATTGATTAATCAAATGGTATCACTCTAAGTGTCTATTTTCCAATAGGTTGCTAAGATTCTGAAATGAATAAAACACATTTCTGCATTTAAATCTGTTTGGAAGGAGAGAAAGAGGCACATCAATTATTTACAGAAACACCTACAGGTATGTGAAAAATGCTGCAAGAATTCAGAAAGAGCAGTAGTTATTTAAGATGTGCTGGAGGATGATGGCATCAAAATAAAATAAAAGATGCTTGAGTATAGATATGTAGCAATTACTGGATCGTGAAGGATGCATTGAAGTTCTGGATGTAGGGAGGAGGAAATAAAGCACTCCAGGGAAAGGGAAGATTCTGGGCGAAGGCTTGGATGCACATTCGCAGAATGACTAATAGTTTGCTGTGCTTGAAACATTTGACACATGAGGAGAATGTGGGTGAGAATCTAGATGAGGCTTGCCATACATATGGCATGTTGCCACTCTAAGGATTTTCCATTTTATTCTGAAAATTATGAGGGATGCATAGAATTTTAGAATACTAAATGACATCTCAATATTTCAGTTTTGAAAGCTTGTTTTGGCAACAGAATAAAGTGTTGGAGAAGGATTATTCAAGTTTAAACGTTATAAGGGTTGGAGCGAGTTGGCACCCACCTAGGAGAGTGTGTCCCCAAATCAAACAGAAATTGAAGAGTCTGTGCTTGGAAAAGGAAAGTACATGCTTCAGGTACCTCCATCCACAATGGGTGACATCTTCATATCACATTCAGTGGTAAGAAGACAAGGAATAGTCACTGAACATTTTAGGAAAGCTAATGCCACATTAGATGGATAACAAATTTCCCAGACCAAAGAACTAACAGACGCATTGGTTTGCTAAGAGGGCAAAGTGGAAAAAATGAACTTTATATGTGCTCAGAGAGAAGAGAGTGGTGTGAAATAAGACTCAGACTTGTTATTTTAATTAAAATGTACCAAACCACATAATCAGTGAGCTTGTAAGAAGGTTGAGAAGACTCCCACAGATAGAACCAAAAAAGGCCAAGAGAAGGAAGTTTTAAAAGAAAAGCTAAGAAGAACCTAGAACAAAACTATTAATAGAAGTTCCAACATCATCTGGAGACAGCAAAAGAAAATGAAATGCTCAGATAAATAATTAAAGGACATTTTCTATACATACAAAAGATAAAATATTTATGTTGAAAGGTCCCACCCAGTGCTGAGTCAAACTACTAGAAAAGACTCACATTTAAAACACATAAAAATGGAATTTCAAATCACAAAGAACAAATTCACATATCCACTGCTATGTCTAATAAATATCTCAAACTTAGTATATCATAAGCTGAATTCCTGTGCCCCAGATATACACATAAACTTCTTCCTTGCGAAGTCCTCACAGTTTCACTAGTAATACTAACTCTATTTTCTACTTGCATAAGTGAAAATCCTTACAGTTATCCTTAATTCCTTTTTCTCCCCTAATTCACCTCCATTCCTTCAGCAAATTCTATCCCCTGTCTCTCATATTAGTCCACATACAATCCCTGGACCAGAATTATTCTATAAAGTCTTTTTTTAAATAAAGATATTACTGGTGCAATTGACCAAATATTAACACAGTCTGCAGATTTAATAATAGAATCGCATCCATGTTATTTTCCTGATCTTACGCATTGTATGTGGTTGATTTTGACCATGGTAGTGGTTGTATGTGTTCTTATAAAATATACACTGCATACTATATGGCTAAAGGTAGCATGCTTTCAATTTGTTCTCAAATAGATCCTAAAAAATTACAGTATGTATCTACAAAAAGAGAAAAGCCAATGTGGAAAAGATTACAATCTGGGAATCTGGGTGAAGGTTATATTGGAGCACTTTATGTCACCCTTATAACATTGTGAATGTTTTGTGTAAAAGTATTTCTAAATTTAAAAATTATGAAATTTACATAAAATAAACATAGAGTTGGTCGACTCTTCATTGCCTACATTGCTACAACTGGAATTCAGCCACATTATCTCGCAGTGAGATTATTACAACAAGCCCACAAATTCTCCTGTCTTTTATTCCTGTCTCCCCTATTCCCAACTCAGCAACTAGAGTAACCTTTCAGAATGTACATTACAAGATGTCATTCTTCTTATCCCAGTCCTCCAATGGCTTCTCACCCTCCTCAGAGTCAAATCAAGATTTGGAAATGGTCTGGAAGGCCTTATGGGGTGTAAGCCCTCCTCCCCGCTCTGCGTTTTGATCTTACCTCCTGCAGTTTTCCCCATCATTGATATTCGCCAACTAAACATCTTGACTCCTTGCTTTTCCTCAAACATCTCTGCCATGCCCCCATCTTAGGGCCTTTGCACATGAAATTCTTTCCTCTGATATCTGCACCACTTGTTCCCACAACTCCTTCATGTCTCTGGCCACAGGTCACTTCAGTGATTCCTTTCCTGTCTTCGTATCTAAAACGTTGACTCTCAGCCACTCCCCATTGCCAATGCCATGGCTCTCCATAACCTACGTCCATGACAGACCATGTGCTGTGCTTGTTTATTTACCTTCTTGTTCCCTCCACTACAAGGCAAGCAACTGGAGGTCATAGGAATTCCGCCTTACATTTTTACCTCCAGCATCTGGAATAGAGTCCTGGAAATGATAACTTCTCATTGAACAATTGTTAAATGAATGAAACCAGACATCCTAAAAGTTATCACAGAGGGAAAAAAGGCACCAGATGATCTCTAAAGGAATCACAAACAAATTGACATCAGACTTTTGACATCTTGAATGCTCTAAAAACATCTGAATGGTTTTGAAAGATTATTTTGTATTTAGAATTCTGCTTCCAACCAAACTAGCATTCAAGAGAGAGAAGAAGAAAGGCATTTTCTCAGACACAAACATTCAGAAACTTGACCCCTCTCTGACCATCTCTGAATTATTAATGTATATTCTACCAAAATGAAAAAGGAGCCTAAAAGAGTAAAATACAGAACACCAAGAATGTAGTAGCAAGCCAAAATGCAGTTAAACACATTTTAAATCTAATATGCTAATGACAACACAAAATTAAAATGCCCATTGGTTTCCACATGGTGGGAGTGAGGGAAATAAAAGAGAGAACTTGTATGTGAAGATTTTAGGGTTTTTTTAATTTATTTTTTTTTCTGGTGGTGAGGAGGTTAATGGTACTTTTTAATGTAGAGAAACAAAAAAAAAAGAGTATAAATTACTGATAAAAATTTAAGAGCAATCAATTAGTGAACAAAAGTTCCATATATGGCTTACAAATTATGAGAAGGAAAAATGGAGCACAATAATAGTAGCAATCAGAGGCAGGAAGGAAAAATAAACAGAAAACCAACAGGTTAATAGTCACATTTTAAAATAAAAGAATGAAAAGTGCAGATATCTGAAATCATACAAATTATCATTTGTTCCTTCTTCCTCCTACAAAATGGAGAAATTTTGCCTATCACTCTGTGACTATACTTAAAACCACTGAATTGTGATTCACTAACCGTAAAGTCATCCTTGAAAAAAAATGACTTTTATGGTTGGTGAATTTATCTCAGTAAAGCCATTGTGCAAAAAATGAGAGAAAGAAATTGTGTCTGAACTGAGCCTTGGTGATGAGGGAGGAGCAGGAGAAATCTTAACAGAGAATCAATGCTGCTGATGACTACCTTCATTCATTCATGTCAGGGGCAGAGCAGGAAGCTCTCCTGATTAGAGGGGTCGGTGGATGTTGTGCCAGGAACCAGGAGCCCTGGGTGCCTCACTCTGCTCAAGATCACAGGCCTGATCCCTCTGATGTGGCTGCTCATTCCTCCTTGCTCCCCACTCCATCCCTGGCGTCACTTCTTTCTGCTGTACTTTGAACAGATGGGACTGCAGATTCATCTTCTTGACCATTCAGTAGAAGGAACTAGCCCTACCCAAGCCGTGTTGTTCATAGCACAGATCACTGCGGTCTTACTTTTTCTTTGTCATTCTCTATATTCACCCCTGCTTCAAAGAAGGAAAGATCCATGAGAGTTGCCATGATATCTCCATCTCTAGGACAGGAGGAGCTCTTGGACCAGTAATCCGAAGACAAAATCACAAATTCTTAGTGTCAGAGTAAAACCTAGAGATTACAGCATCCAGTGCATTCATTAAACTGAGGAAGACACCAAGGCCCTCACAGGGACCTTTGAAAGCTAGCAGGGCTCATCACTGGCTAAATTCAAGGTCCTATGTCTTAGTCCAGGACTATTCCTATGACACAGCACGGCTACAGGCGGACTCCACAGGCCCAGAGAGACAAAAGGCAGCTTCTAATCAACAGAACTATGCTTTAAGCCCAGCCCCACAGGCCTCACCTCAAGGGTACCAGTTGGGAGCCAGGATGGATGTCCAGCCCCAGCTAGAACGGGCAGCACAGGTTGTTCTGAGAAAAGGTTGTCAGCAGACAAATGGTTTCCCTGCCTTTGAGCTCTGCTTATAAGGAATTATAGTTTGTTGTGTTTGCAGAAAACAAACAGGAACAGTCTCTTTAATTACTCGCTCAGGGAAACTCAAGCAGCAGTTCATTCAAAATATACTGAGAAAAAACTCAGAGATGGCAGCTCCCATATTAAGGACCAACTCAGTATATCTAAAAAACAAAAAACAAAGAGTCTATCTGAAAATATCTGAAGCAGTGTGAGAAACAACAAAAAAGAAATATCAACTCTAAAGAAGTCCATTGGAGAGGATTATATGCCTGAGAAACATAAAAATTGCCCCCTGCTTTGTTCATATTCAAACTCTCAGAGTCCTCTTCCTCTGTACATCCTATTTCTGAAGTTTGAAAGGCATCCCTCTGGTTTTCTATGTTTTCTTTAACAGTAAAAAAATAACAAAACACATTTTTTAGACAGTTTCAAGTAAATTTAAATCTGCAACGTCACTCATCAGAGACATCAGTTTCAACCAAAGAGCAGGCGTTTGGATTCGAGCTATCTCTTCTCTCCTCACTTGAGGAATTCACCATTGCTGCTGACTCTCTAGCAGGTGAGGATGCAAGTTCTGGTTACCTACAAGGGAAGTGGGAGCTGAAGCTCAGAGGCTTTGTGTCTGTATAGAATGAGCCACATTGCTCTGCAAGGCACCCAGGGCACCCCTGCTGCCACCCACATTCTTCAAAATAAAGAACTGTCAGTGAGTTCTTTCCATTCCTAGAGAGAGCTTTGCACAGATCCATAGGTCTGCAGACAGTAAAATACGCTTTGAATTCTGATCTTTGTGAATGTCCTTCTCCTTGCGGGAAATTTTGCTTCAAAGAAATCTTTCATTGGCCAGGGACTGTGCTTTATTCTCAGAAAATGTCAAATCTGGGGGACTGTGTTCCGAGATTTTTTTTTTTTTTTTTTTTTTTTTTAGACAGAGTCTTGTTCTGCCACCAGGCGCCAGGCTGGAGTGCAGTGGTACGATCTTGGCTCACTGCAACCTCTGCCTCCCAGGTTCAAGCAATTCTCCTGCCTTGGCTTCCCAAGTAGCTGGGATTACAGGCACCTGCCACCATGCCTGGCTAATTTTTGTATTTTTAGTAGAGATGGAGTTTCACCACGTTGGCGGGGCTGGTCTCGAATTCCTGACCTCAAGTTATCCGCCTGCCTTGGCCTCCCAAAGTGCTGAGATTACAGGCGTGAGCCACTGCGCCTGGCCATTTTTTTTTTAAGAGAGGGAACCTCACTATAGTGTTGAGGCTGGTCTCAATCTCCTGGCCTCAAGTCATCTTCCTGCCACAACCTCCCGAGTAGCTGGGATTGCAGATGCCATCCCCTGTGCCCGACCCATTTCCGTGCACTCTCATTAAGTGGATGCCTCCAAAGTGATTTGACCAGCTTTTCAATGATGTTATGTTTCTAACCTATTGATGTTATAAATAACTCTAGGATAATCCATGTCCCTGCAAAGGACATAAACTCATCCTTTTTAATGGCTGCATATAATGGTGATCAATAAAAAATCAGGAGACAACAGATACTGGAGAGGATGTGGAGAAATAGGAACACTTTTACACTGTTGGTGGGAGTGTAAATTAGTACAACCATTGTGGAAGACAGTGTGGTGATTCCTCAAGATCTAGAAACAGAAATTCCATTTGACCCAGCAATCCCGTTACTAGGTATATAACCAAAGGATTATAAATCATTCTATTATAAACACACATGCACACATATGTTTATTGTGGCACAGTTCACAATAAAAAAGACTTGGAACCAACCCAAATGCCTATCAATGATTTTTTCTTTTTTCACAGAAAGGGACTTTTGTGAAAGCCAGCAGAAATGACCTTCTAACCCACATTTTCTCTAAACATTTTTTCTTGAATGAATCTTTCCTTCCTTTCTTCCTTCCTTCCTTCCTTTGAGACAGTCTCATTTTTTGCCCAAGCTGGAATGGAGTGGTTCAGTCATAGCTCAATGCAGCCTCAAACTCCTGGGATCAAGCAATCCTCCTGTCATAGCCTGTCAAGTACCAAGAGTAGCTAGGGCTACAGGCACATGCTACCGTGCTTGCTAATTTTTGTATTTTTTGTACAGATGGGGTCTTGCTATGTTGCCCAGGTGGCCTTGAACACCTGGCCTCAAGTGATCCTCTCACATCATCCTCCCAAAGCACTGGAATTGTTTAATTTCTTTATAGCACTTATGCAATGTCTAACTGAAAATCTACTTGTCAATTTGCATATGAATTGACCACTTTCCTCACTAGACTATAGTCTCCATGAGGGTGGTGAGAGGGACTATTCAGTTCATCACTAGCATGATACTAGGTACCTAGTAAACACTAAATACTTTGCTGAACATTTGCTGGATTTAGGGCTTCTAATCACCCTTACTAGTTATAAACTTTATAACAATTCTAACTTTCAATATAATTGACTTATTTCAACCCAGAGAGAAGAAGGAATACTTTGTAATGCTATGAGACCTGGGCATCCATTTCCTGGTACTTTTATCACACAATTCTACTTAACAATTATATTTATGAGAAATATAAACAATCATATTTAAGATACATGTTTTTGCCCAAGTGATGTATAAAGATTTTTCAGTAATCAAGGAGGGACACAGAGTAAAAGAAGAGTGGTCCTTCCCTCAAGTAGCTTGCAATTTAGTGAAGGAGACAGATCCATGTTGTAGAAATTCATGAAGGTAAAATAAGATAGTGCATCAGGGCATTGTGGTGAGAGAAGGAGCCAAACGAAACGGGGAGAAGAAGGAATCTGGAAAGGCTTCATGCAGGAAGCTACTTTTGAAGTGACACTTAAAAGTAGAAAGGATTTGGCATGCAGAGAGGGGGTGAGGGAAAGAAAGAGGGGGCAGAAAATGTGAGAGATGGAGCAGCATGAGCCACAAGAGACAGGCATTCATGTTGAAATGTTTGTTAATGAATACGGTAGTCTTTTCCATGATGGTCTGAAACACATCAATCAGCAAATACACAACCTTCATATAGGCTTTGACTGTCTAGTCCTTCTTTCTCAGAGCTGTCCTCAATCCTCTTAACCTTTGTGGGGAAGGGAGATTTCAGTAAGAAATATACTTCCAGTTCTCTTTCATTGGTTCACTTTTAGATCACCTACTTTAAATGTAGAAGAAAGAAGCTTAGCTTTCCTTTTCGTAGATTTGAAAACAGCTTTTCGTTGACTTCTAGCAAGGCTTCATGCATGTTTTCTGAACCTCATTCCCTCATAGTGTCTATTAGTTGTTTAGGATGTGAAGCAAATTTTCACCTTAGTAGAAGACACACATAATTAGCAAGGCCTATCCATCGTCAGATGCACCCATGGTTTGGACATGGGTTTATCATCTTTTGATCAGATCCATCACGGAAATTTGAGGCTCTTAGATAGAGAACCTCTCACCTAGCTTCCTTGGAAAGTTACATGGAGCTGAGTCCTAAAAATGCTCACAACACCCTCAGCCCCATGGCAGGCACTTTATCCAAATCCAGTCTGTAAAGAAAAACCCTCCCCTTAATATTTGGAAACAAGGAACTTGAGTTGAAAGCTCAGGTACTTTGTGTCTTCTTTGAGAGCAAAAGAGATATAAAGAAACAAGTATAGTTGACACTTTATTCAGAGATAGAAATTCTTAAGACGGAATCATATAAACTGACAGAAAATATACTTTGCAATACGCTGGTTTTCTGAACAGCTAACTCACCAAAGAATATAGAAGTTACCGTTTCAGCCAACAAGAAATGATACTTTTGTCCACATACTTCTGATTTTTTGACCACCCTTATTGGAAAAGCTGATCCCAAATAAAACAGTGAAATTGGGTAATTTTCGTTCTTTGGAGCGCTATATCTTCTGCTAAAGCCCTGCACATTACGTCTTCTTCTCATCCTTCTGTCTATCCTGTGCGCTAACAAGTCTTACTCTCCCTGTGTCCCAGTTTCTCTCAGCATCATATCACGCACAGCCAAAAAAATTCCTAAGTACCCCTTCTACCTCTAAGAAATCTTTCACCTCCTTTAAAAATTTTCCATTATTTCTACCCAAAAGTAATTCTCCTTCTCCCTGTAATAGGTAGTTGCCACCTTTATGTCACAGCATTTCAAGTTTTGATTACAGTTATTAATTTAGCCCCCTCCTTCTCCATAATAAGTTATAGGCAGCCAGGATGGGAACTATGTCTAATTCTTGTCAGTTTCCCCAACCGTTCTTAGCAAGAGTGCTCTCTAGATGCGTCTTTGAAAGAATGAATGATATTGTGGACAGTTGGTTTTGCCTGGCTCCCAGACTCCCATATCTACCTACCTTCCTCAAAGTCTGCCACTTCCATTTCAAGATCAATGTCGTTTTGAAAAGTTGACTCTGTCTCAACTCCAAGGATGGGATTCTTGACTTGGGCTATGTTAAACAGAGCAGTACATTTCACCCCTCCCTCACCCCTAATCACAATTACTAGTTCAGGCTGCACGTAAGACCGAAGATGGTTTAATCATAATGAATTTCAGGACTCGTTCCAGGAAGGGTGGCCAGAGGCAAATTCTCTTGTTTTAGGTAATGAAATGTGTGCATTGGAGGCCTACAAATGCCGTCACCATTTTATTAACATAACAGAAATCAATATTTAAACTAATATTCATCTCCATGCTAATACCTGCTGGCCACAGATTTTTAGGGATCTGGTAGAAGAATTGTGTTTTAATATGAAAGGAAACAAACAAAATGCCCTATTAAATTTTGAACCAATCAAAGCCTGCCAACAAAAAAGCTAAATTAGAGATCTATGCACATCAAAATGTGATTGTTTCTTCATCTCTAATATGGGATTAACATTGCAATAAACTATATAAGCACCCAGCATAAGACTGGACGCTGGATAATCACTCCATAAATATCACTTATTTCCTTTACTTTTCCTCCTCGTCTGTCTAAGGGGATTTTTTTCTTAAAGGAGAAAAAAACACTAAAATAGACTGGGCATAGTGGCTCACATCTGCAATCCCAGCACTTTGGGAGGCTGAGGTGGGAGGATTGCCAAAGGCCAGCAGTTCCAGACTGGACTGAGCACCATAGTGAGATCCTGTCTCTACAGAAATAAATTTTAAACAAGAATTAGACACGTGTGGTGGCTCACACCTTTAGTCCCAGATACTTAGGAGGCTGAGGCAGGAGAAGTTCTTGATCCTAAGGAGCTCAAGGCTGCAGTGTGCTATGATCGTGCCACTGCACTCCAGCCTGGCAATAGAGTGAGATCGTGTCTCCCCAAAACAATAAAATAATATAAATAATAAATAAAAAACTTTAAAACCACTAACATATATCAATAGCCAACACTTCTTGTTGTAACATGTTTGCAGAGTTAAGGATAAAGACAAATAATACCCAGAAAAGAAATGCCATTTTCTAACTTTTCATGAAGATAAAACTAACCCAAATCAGGACTCATTGGGTTCTGTGAAACTCCCAATGGTTGAGACACAGATGAATGGGAAGCCATTGCAAAGAACACAACAGCTTATTTCCTGTTTCCCCACCTCAGAGTAATTGCCATGGCATAACAGTGCTTGCTACACGAAGGGCATATGAAAACAGCATGAAGAAAAATAAACATAATTTTTTGGACCATATCTTTATAGTAAAACATTTTCATTGGAAAGTGGGGTCAACGGAAGGGAATAAATTTCAATTTGCTTTCTTCAAGTTATTTAGATACAAAATTAGTTTGACTTCTTTCTGGGCTATTCTTTAACTTAAATTGTCCAAGAAGTTAGGTAGCCATCCACTAGTAACAAGAGTCCCAAGTTATTCAAAAATCCTTTTGCAAACCCAATTCTCTAGAACCTGGTGGGTTTTACAACTGAATAGTAACTATCCGCTGCCATCTTATTTTTATGCTATTGGAATGTGAAGAACACCCATGCTATTATTTTCCGCAAACTCTTCCAGAACTGTATAAAGAAATATAATCCTTTGGAGTTCAAGTTCAGTGACTAGTTCTGGTAGCAAAATTGTAGACTACCACACCTTCAATTACCATGATTAAACATAGTAATTTAAATAACAGAGGAGAAAAATATATTGAATCTGCAGCCCAGTCCCTGTAAATCTCTCTACTTCAAAGTACTAGTCCCTGCAGTCTTGTACAGGATAATAGTAACACATGCTTTGCCATACTCACAGGCCCTCAAGAGAATAAAAAGAGATGGTACTAACACTTGCCAGCCAAACAGTCTTCACTGAATCTCAGAGAAAAATCTAAAATCTCAAGTACATGGTACAAAGAGGAGAGATTAAAAAAAAAAAAAAGATAAGAGGAAAATAGTAGAAAAACCATTGGCTTCAGACCCAAACCAAACTGTATAAATTCTGATGTTATTGCCATTTTATTCTTAAGAAATGTGTTTAATCTTCCTGATCTCAGTTTTGTTTATATAATGGGGATTACACAATCAATTCTGTAGTATTGTTGTAAGGGTTAAAGGAGATGCCAAAAAGATGTAAAGGATTTAGTGTCGATTCTTCCATTAGAAGATTCTGAATATGTGGCAACTAAAATTACACAGAATATTTGAGGAAAGAAATAATGTCTCAATCACTTAAACATACAACTGATGGGTATTTTGCAGAATGAACTGGAGGCTCTTTCACAGCAATTTTAAAGACAGGGTATATTTAAAGTGACAGAACAATTGCAGATATAGGGCCTGAGAATTTTAATTGAGTAATAGCATTCAGGGCAGGCAAGTACCGCTTTGGAAGCATGAGAAACACAGAAAAGAATAAAAAGAATCTATACAGCAGAAGAGCAAAAGAATTCTGAACAGTGCCTATCAGATTTGGATACGTTGACTAAAGTATTTTAACAATTTATTTATAGTAAAACATTATAAATTAACATCAGGTCAGGCACAGTGGCTCACATCTATAATTGCAGCACTTTGAGAGGCCAAGGTAGGACTGCTTGAGCCCAGGTGATTGAGACCAGACTGGGTAACATAGTGATATGTCTAAGAAAATAAAAAATAACAATAAAAAATTAGCATCAGGACCTAATGGTATTTTATCTAAATTTTCTTACATATATTTAACTTAACTGATGACACATGGTACATATTTGTGTTAGGGACACCATTTGCCCAATTCTTCATGCACTGCCTATATGCACATTCCCTGACATATAACTTTGCAGTTTCTCCCACTGTAGGTGCAGAATGTATTTCTGGCCCCCTTGATCCTGTGTTTGGCCAGGTGACTTGCTTTGGCCCATAGAACAAAGTGGAAGTCACAATGTGCTAGTTTCAGGCTCTGGCCTGAAGAGACAGTGTTTCCACACATTCCCCTGTGCCTCTATCATTACCATGAGAAAAACATGCTGGGCTAGTCCCTGGTTTTAGGAGGAAGATGAAGACACATGGAGCAAAGTGAAACCATCCAGGACAATCCAACTAGAGTCAACAGACACCAAACATGGAAGCAGGCCCAACTGAGCTCTGCAGAGCCACCGAACGCAGCCTAGACCAACTAGCTGACCCTTGGCCAATCACAGGTCCCTAAGGATAAATGATGGCTCTTTTGTGTTATTGAGTCTTGGGATAAGCTCATTAGGTGGGATTTTGCTGGCAATAGCTAACTAAATACAATGTTCTTCAGAGGCACCTTATTTATCTTGTTTTTAAAATTATTGTTCCCTTCTGCTCATGCATTGCCACCAGAGGTGCAAACAGTCTTCCATCTTTCAGGTATCAGGTTTGCTTAAAAACAAAAGGCCTTTGATTCATGACCTGGTGCTTCTGACCTGAGGTATACCTGGAGAAACAGAGGCAGGTGGTGTAAGGAGTAAATGGCAGTCTAACATCAATGGTCCAAACAAAAGCAATAGTAAGTAGGCAAAATTGATCACTTTATTAGCCTCCTTGTCTTTGTTTCTTTCATCCTCTTTACTACTTGACCCACCCAGCCCTCAGACATCCACACTCTGAGTCCCTTAATCCTTGGATCCTTCTCCCAATATATATATGCCACTGACTGAGGTAAGCCCAGGACATACGGAGGTGACTACATCACTGTTATTAAGGGGAACACAGGTGGGAATCTGATTACTGCTGTCTTGCTGTGTATCAAAGGCCAGCCAGTCCCTCAGTACCCTGGTGATACCCCCACTCCCTCTCCCCCTTGGGACTTGTCTCTAGGGCAGGTTCTGTCTCCTTGGGATCTGCCTTTTGGATTTTCAGATTTTCCTGTTAAGAAAGAGATGAGAAACTCAGATCTCCTGGGAAAGTTACAAAGCTTCTAGCAACTTTAAAATCCTTAAGGTACTTCTTGGACTTAGATTCCTGAATTATTATGAAAGAATGTGTCTCCCCTGACTTTGAGATATCTGTCATCTATTTTTACCATAAAGAGAAGACTGAGTTTTCTAAACCTTTGACACTTCTGGCTGCAACAAATTAAACCTGGAAGCCATTATTCGAGCCTCTCTTCTCTTTTCAAGTGTACTCTTTTGTCTGGAGTTTAACACTTGCATCTCTGAGATAACCTAGGTAGCTAGATCACTGCCTGTTCAAGAATGTCTAAACAGATCCAGTAGGAAGTACTCAGGGACAAGAGAGGGATACAGACAGAGATTGTGGGATTTCAGAGAAAGGTTGCCTCCAGTTAGGGGATTCACATAAAGATACCTGGCGGTGTTTGCAACAAGCTTACATTGAGATCAATGGCTTATATTTGTCTGAAGAGGCAGAATCTCTCTTAAGGACTTGATTTTTAAAATGAGGAGTTATCCCAAAGGAATGAACCTATGATGAAAAATTGACGACCCCCGGTAGATTTGGTGAGGCATTTCAGTCTTCTCTATCTGTCACATCAGGTAGGGAGCCAGCTGGTCAACCCACAATTCACCTGCTCCTGCCCCAGGACTTGATTTTTCCAGCACTTACCCCATGTAGCTCAAAGTGAGTTCATCTGTACTTCAGCAGGGCTGTAGCCAAGAAGATGCTCCCACTGGCTGTTTATTAGGCAACATGTAAATGGATTAGTGCCACTAAATCACAGGTGGGAATCTGATTGGCAGCATCAGCATCCCCAGGGCCCCACCCAGACCTATTGAATCAGTGTCTCTGGGATGAGGCTCAGCAACTGGGTTTTAAGAAGTCTTCCAGGTGATTTCTCGCCATATTAAATGTTGAGAGCCATTGATTTAGATCTTCTTGAGCAAGTTACCTTTCCAGCCTTAGTGCATCTCTCTACAAAATGAAGAGATCAACTAGAATGATTTCAGTAGACCCCTGTTGCTCTGTTAGTCTGTGATTTTGCTTTAAGTAATGTCAGTCACTCCCCTTGTTTTGTTTTATTTTCTTTCTGATTCATTGATGTTGCAAAGTATAAAGGAAGATTGGAAGATTTTAAAAGCCAGGTCACATGGTAAGCCATCCCCATTCCCATCCAGGATAACTTAAAACACTATTAGTTACAATAATCAAACTGAGTATTTAACTAAGCACATATAGAACTCTGATACTCAGGAGAGAAAAAACATTCTGTTACATAAATAAGTAAATAGCAATTAAAATTCTGTATGTAAAACAAAAATACCCTCCTATTACTTTCTAGCTCAGTCCAGAAATAATAGCCATCAGAGTAGCAATAAGTGTTCCAGACTGAGCATTTATTTGAATACCTTTTCCCACTAAAAGTATCATTTATTTGTACTGATTAAAGTAAGTATGAGAACAAATCAACAAATGCAAGATACGGATCTTGTGTGGACCCCAATTCAATAAATCAACTGAAAAAACGTGAGGCAATCAGGAAAATTTGAAGAGTGATTGGCTACTTGGCAATTTTAAAGAATTATTTGGGGCAAGATAATGGGTTTTTCAAAAAAGTCATCTTTTAGAGATACATACCAAAATAATTTATGGATAAATGATACTACATCTGAGATTTCTGGGATTTTCTTCAAAATGAGGTAGCTGCAGGGTGGAGGGGAGATGGAATAAATCACTCAGAGCAACCTTGCATGGAGTCTATGTAGCTGAGTGTAGCTGAGTAATGGGTACATGGGTTTATTGCTCTCTACTGTGCTACAGATTTCAAATTTTCTATAATAAAATTTTTAAATTAGTAATCTAAGAACAAAAGAGTAAGGGCAAGAAAAATTAAATAAAAAAAAATCCAAACAATAATGAAAGATAGTTATACTTTCATTTTCTATTATGAAGAGTAAAGTATGACTAAACTCAATGCCTCAAAATGAAATGTTGCCTGTGGGGCCTCCTCCAGGTCACCATGCACTCTCAGTTTCTCTGCTTGGAATCCACTCTTATTTTATTCTTTGCAGAGAGAGCTTCATGAACACAGAATCCATGCTGTAAGATAAGGCTTAGTGCGGGCATGCAGGGAACATGGCAGACATTCAGCAACTGTTCATGTAATGAAAAATACTCAAAGTGGAAGAAAGAGAGGCAAGTTCACAAACAACAGACATCCTTTAGTCCCTGCTGCTGTGCTCCCAGCTCTTGAATGCAACACCCAAGCCTCCCTCACCCTTGAATACTTTTCTTGGCCCATTGGAAGTTACTTTGCCCTTGGAGGGAATCATCCAGTTAAGCTGTCTTTTACAGAGATTTCTTTTATCCCTGCCTTTAATAGGTTGCGTGGACAAGGTAAAGCCATCATGCAAAGTGAAAATTAAAACAATATTTTTCAATCTATAAAATTAGTGAATTAAAATATTGTGACAATCTTCAGTTTGGCCATGTGTGGCAAGACCACTAATAGCAATTATGCTCTTCAGAGTAGTAATCCCTCTTCTAGGAATTATGAAGAGCAATACCAGCAATAGGTACAAAATACATATACTATATGCAGAGATTTGTTAACAAGTAAATTATGCTCCACTCATATGATCTACCATGTCATTAACATGATGCTTACTAAGAATATCAAATAATGATCCACCATGTCATTAACTCATATGATCTACCATGTCATTAACATGATTCTTACTAAGAATATCAAATAACACAGAAAATTTCTGTGATAAAGGAGAAAACCCTGTATACACATTATAATCTTTACTATATAATCTAAATATACTTATTTACTGAAAGTAACTGTACCAAATATTTAAGCATCGTTGTTTTGGGCAGGTGGATGATGAATAATTTTTATTTCTTTCTGTATACAACAATTTCCCATTTTTCTGCAATAGTAATAACATTATTTTCATATGTTCTAATATATCTTCACCATGTAAAATTGTCCTATATTTCTTAGTTGTCTAATGACAGAAACAAAACAACAGTTTTAGATGTACTTAAAATAGATGCTGTAGCTTCTGGATCTATATATAATTTTTCTTGACTTCATTAAATATGTAGTTTAATAATACCTCCATCTCAGGGTTATTTAGAACATAAATGAAATATTACATATAAAAAAAACCTTCACAAACCTCTGTATTCATAGTTTCCTTTGAATGTAAAATGTTGAGAAGGCTTGAGTGAGATGTCAAACCTGAACATGCATTGTAATCTATGAAATGCAAAAATGGTAGCCACTCTGATGACTTATTTAAATACGTACTTTAAGGAAAACATTTAAGCTTTGATACCTTATTGCTCTTCTACACCCTAGGTGACTCTTACACAATGAAGCTAATAGTTATGCAAGAGAAGGACCCTATCTGTATGAGGTCAGTACCCTACAAATGCCACACTGATTTCCCTCTTGAGTTTCCTGGAGTTATCTGCCCCTTCCCAGAGGGAACCTCTGACTTTGCTGTATGCATAGTATGATATTATTGCTCTCAGACAGGATAAGTACTCATTTTTTCCAGGTCTTATAAAGTCAGCATTAGCTTTCACCACTCTCTGAACATGGCACCATATTTGGCCACCACCATTCCAATATTTCTACTAAAGCATGCAGGAAGAAATGTGTCTTCCTAGTACAAAAATAAATTCAAGAACAACTCTCTGCTTAATTCAAATGCAGGCTGCTTGTGGCCAGCTTTGTTTTTTTTTTTTTTTTCCAGCAATTTGTTAGGAGACACTTTGAAAGAAATGCTGGCAAAACCAGAGACTAGATTCAGAGCTCAGTTCAATGACTAGATGATTAGTCATTTACCTGGGTTCAACCACTTGACCTCATCATGCTTCAGTATGGCCACTTATAAAATTTTACCATTACATACACCTGTTGGGCTGCTGTGATGATTTCAACAAGCTAATTTCTACATCCAAAACATCTAAGAGGTCACACGTTAGCTTAGAGATCATATACACTCCAATGCTCTCTTCAATTTAGGAAATTTATTTAGCATCTGAAAATTTCCAAGGCCAAAATTTTCACACTCTGTTTTGAGAGGCAGCCTGTGGTGTTGTTAAAAATAATTGCTGGAAAGTCCTTGATTATGCTGTGGAGAAATCTGCCTCCCTAGACAAACCCTGTTGTAGCATTGCAATATAATTGTTTTTCCTCTCTAGCTGGTATTTCCTTGTCAACTGAATATTCCTATGTTCTCTCTTTGCTCCCAACCTCCATCTTTTTCTGTGTCCTGTCATCCTTTCTATTCAAGCAAGTAACTAAGGTTTCCAGTGACATATATGAGTATAAGTGTTGGTTCTAAAATCTTGCCTTTATTATTTACTAGCTGGGCCATCTTGGGCAATTTACTTAATATCTCCTCCATAATTTAATTTTCCTTATCTGTAAATTGGGATGATCATAATGTTACCTGTCTCTTAAATTTTTGTGCTAAGTGTTTTACAAGCACGCGAATAATCTACCGTATATAAAACACATCATAAGACTTGGCACAGAGATTACATTTGATAAATGCTTATTGTTGATGAGAGTGATAAAAATAGTACAGTTTTCAGTACCTTCCTCAGAGGGCCAGAATATTTGGACACTGTAGCTCATCAATCACCTTCATAAATTATAATGCTCCAGCTAGAGTCATAAAAATGTTATAATCAGGGAAACTCAGAGTACAGTGGCATAGATACCGTTTAATTTGAATATTAGCTATCTGAAATTGAGCAAGTTATTTGACTTCTCTAAGCCTACATCGATAAAATGGGATAATGATAATAATTGTATCCACCTAGTAAGATACAAACTATGTGCGAATCACCGTTCTCAGCACTACATTTAAAAACACGTAGAATTGTCTTGGCAAGCAGTAAACATTCTATTATTATGTAGAAGTTCTGGGAGTTCAGAATACAGCTGGCTGCCCCTAGGGTGACATTTTTCTCATGGGCACAGTACCTGAGGTTACCCTGCCCCTGAGGAATCCCACAAGGTTCTGACCACAGCTCTGTCTGGCTCCACCACCAGACACTTTTTAATAAGAAGGAGGTAAAGGGAAGGAGAAGAGAGTCAGGGAAGCACTGGCGGGAAAGGGAAAGAGGAAGAGGCAGTGAGAGTGAAAGAGAAGAAGACACGCAAGTGGGTGGGTGGTTGCTCCCAGCAGGGAGACGAGGGAGAGCCACCGACATAAGAAGGGGCAGCTCTTACTTTCCTTTGTCCACGTCTAGGCTCTTTGCAAGGGTCTCTGGTCAATCATTATGATTTATATGAAAAGAAAATCTATGTGAAACAATGTCCTACAAAATTCACACTGTCACTTGCATATAGAGAGGCAATGGTGTAGAGAACAAAGGATGTGAACTTTGGTATCAACACATTTTCCTTTTGTATAGTCACATTTTCATGACACACATCATTAAACTTCTCCATCTGAATACTAGGTTCAGCTGAGCCTCTACCAAGAGTGACCTTTGCTTGGCTAGAATCCTCTTAATTTTTTTTTTTTTTGTCATTGATTTGTGAATTATTTATCACTGCCAGAAGAGTGGAAAGGACTATGGTAGGGGGTCGGGGAGATAGTCCCACTTCCTCCTGGTATTCACAGAAATCTGGAAGGTTGAAAAAAGTTCTCTTCACTGGGAGTTTTAAACCTCAAGCTTTCTCCTTGAATCTGAATAAATTGTTTTTACAAGTATTTTGTTGTTTAAAATTCACTAATACAACAAAGTACGTTGGTGCTTTGAATTCTGGAAGTTCATCTATCCCAAAGCAGTGGTTCTCAATCTGTTTTTTAAATGCTCTCCAAGTATTTCTCAATTTATTGACAGATTTGCACCATCTTGTCCCTTCTATGCATCCATAGAGTCCCTGGCCACAAGGTTAGTGTTAGATGCCATGAATAATAAGAGTGGGCACTGTGATACCTGCAGGTAGGACTGAAGAGAAGCCATTATTTTCATGTGTGTGTAAACAGCATGCAGGCCGGAGAACTTCTGGAGAAAGGAGATTTGTAGTTCGCCAGTAGGTCTCAGGCTTTTTCTAAACCACCCTCACTGGAGCAAAGCAACTCCCCTCTTTAGTGGTAGTTTCCAGAGATTCCCATGTTTCCTGATTTCTGGAACAGGAGCAGCAGCTTTTTCTGATCTTTACTCTCTGAACCCTTTCAGTGTGGTTGCAGCCTTTGATTCCCTACATTAGATCCCTTCCTGTTTGAAACACCTGGAGTGGTTTCAGTTTTCTCATGAGATCTGGATTGATGCATCAATGCTGGCTGCAGTATAGAATTGCCTGGGAAGTTTTTGCAAAACAGTGACACGTGGTTCTCACTTCTGGGAATAGAATATAGGGGTCTATATTTTTTACTGCTCTCCAAATATTTTCAATGAGCCTCCCAGGATGAAGACCAATTTCTTAATTGCAAGTTTGAATTTTCAACTTCAGACTTTGGTATCTTTTCCCTCAGACCCCATCTCATTGTCACTTCAAGTTTACCAAGTCAGAGAATTCACTTTATTTCTTGCCCTCAGTATGTTTTCTAAACATATTGAGAAGAGTCCAGCAAGCAATTTCCAATGTAAAAACCCTAGTTTTGTAGATAGATGTACTTTCCTTCAGACAAGTAGCCCAAGCTAGAATCCAACTGATGTATCACAGTTCCCAGAATTTATTTTCTCTACTGAGGTCATAGAAATAGTATTATAAATGGAGAATACATCCTTTAGATGTATTTATGCTATGATATAAATAATTTATCAGTGATATAGGCTTTACTGTTTAGTCTGGTGATTAAACCAACATTTAGAATATTGTTTTCTATGGAAAAATATTCTCCCAAAGAGCAAACACCTGAATTGTGGACTGGCCTTCTGAAGTCAGTAAAAATTCCTAAAGTTTCAGATTGAGGCCTGTATTCTGTTCAAAACTTTAGTAGAATGTTGTAAATTTAACAAATTTTAATTGTCTTCAATGTCAAAGTAAGCTTTCTTTGGGTTTTTAGAGAAATATCTAAATAATACCAAGGTTACATTCAAATATACATATACTTATTTATTTAATAAATATTATTAGAGTGACTCAGTGACAAGTATTGGGCTTGTCACTGAGAATATATTCCACTGATGTGGAATTTGAGGCAGATTACAGTAAATGTTGACCTCAGTTCACAGTGGAAGTGAATTTTAAAATACCAAAAATCATTTTTTTAACATCTTTTAAAAATTCATGGATGAGTTAAAAATAAGTAGAAAGTTTTAGTATAAAAGAATAATTTTATAACACATAAATAAAGAAAGGTAAGCTAGTAAGTGAGTACTAAAAGCAAAGGCAGCTTTGAAGTTATTTGTCAATGCTGGAGACTTAGATCTTTCTTGTTATCTCATATACACAGGACACTGGGGAGAAAGCCAGGGCCCACAGAAGGTGGAAAATCAGATTGGACTCAACCACGCTGATATGGTTTGGCTGTGTCCCCATTCAAATCGCATCTTGAACTGTAATCCCCATAATCCCCACGTGTCATGGGTGGGACCTAGTGGGAGGTAATTGAATCATGGGGATGCTTTCCCCCATGCTGTTCTCGTGATAGTGAGTGAATTCTCACAAGATCTGATGGTTTTATAAGCATCTGGTATTTCCCCTACTGGGTCTCAGTCTCTCTTCTGCCACCCTATGAAGAGGTACCTTTTGCCATGATTGTAAATCTCCTGAGGCTTCCCCAGCCATGCAGAGCTGTAAGGCAAATCTCTTTCCTTTATAAATTAACCACTCAGGTATTTCTTCATAGTAGCATGAGACTAGACTAATACACAAAGCCACAACCTAAGAAAAGGAAACACTTGGAAAAAAATCCACTCCAGAGAAAGACACAGTCTACTTATTTGTCCTAGTTTTAGCTTTGGGTGGAAAAGCAAAAATATATTCTCCCCACAAAAATTTGTAACCATAAGACAGCTTTGTCAGAGTTTGGACAAAGGAATCTATACTATCAGTGGGCCTCCAAAAATCCCATGTTGAAAATTTAGTTTGAAATGGCCCAAGGTTTATCGGTATCTGGTAGAAGGTAACTGGCAAAAGCAAATGGCCATGCCAACATACATATATAAAATAACATAATATATTAAAAATAATTGATTTAAAAAAATGAATAGGCATAAAAATTACTTTTGGAAAATTGTATTTTTAAAGTGAAAAATATACTATTAGAACCAGAAAGAGAAAATAAAAACTGGTAAAACATATAATAGAGATGAAAAAATTGCTGAGAATGCAATACATAAAGAAAATAAGAGCAAACAAGCACACACTGTACAAGCTTCTTAGCACATTACACACGTCTCATCTTGCAATCCTCACAACAATCCCATGAAGTAGATACTATTTCTTCCTCCATTTTAGAACTGAGGAAACTGAGGCACAGAAAGTTAAGAAACTTGCTCAAATTTATATACCTACTAAGAGTTAAAGGTATCATTTCAATCCAGAGAGTTTGGATTCAGTTCTGTTTCTTAGCAACTATGCTATGTTCCTGTAAGAAAAATGAAAGTTACCAAAAGGGAGTCACATGGAGGTTAAATTTGTTCCAGAATAGACGATAAAGTGAGCAAAGTGAAGGCAATTTTTTTGAGAGATAATGGCTAAGAAATTTTCAGAATTGATGAAAAACATCAATCATCAGATTCAGTAAGGTCAAAAGTTCTTAAGCCAGGTTAATAAAAAGAAATCATACCTAGAATAGTGAAATCGCAGAATACTAGGGAAAAAGAAGCTAATATTAAAGGCAGCCAATTAGAGAAGAGAGAACACTTTTAAAAAACCTCAACATAGACAAGTGGTTTCTTAAAAGTGGCAGTGGGGCCAGGCGCGGTGACTCATGCCTGTAATCCTAGCACTTTGGGAGGCTGAGACAGGTGGATTGCCTGAGGTCAGGAGTTTGACACCAGCCTGGCTAACATGGTGAAACATCCCTACTAAAAATACAAAAATTAGCTGGGTGTGGTGGTGGGTGCCTGTAATTCCAGGTACTCGGGAGGCTGGGGCAGGAGAATCGCTTGAACCCGAGCGGTGTAGGTTGCAGTGAGCCAAGATCAGACCATTGCACTTGAGCCTGGGCAACAAGAGCAAAACTCCATCTCAAAAAAAAAAAAAAATTGGCAGTGGAAGCAAGAAGGCAGAAGACTATTCTTTCAAGAATGTGAGCAAAATAAAGACCTTTAATACAAACAAAAATTGAATGATAATACTACCAGTTTACCCTTACTGAAGGTATAGAGGAAGGATACATTTGAAAAAGAATGAAAGTTATACAAGAACGAAAATCAAGTACTAAAGGAAGAAATGTTGCTCAAAAATATTGTAAATATATGGGTAAACACACTGTGTATGAATCAATAATTCTAATTGATTTGTTTAAAATGTAAGACAATACTAAAATACTAGGCAACAACATTATATGACTTTGGGGGGATCTTTTGTCTATGTGTTCTGAGATATGTGTACTATTTGGGAAGAAAGTAAGATATTATTTACCTTCATTTTTCTTAAATAAATGTGGAAATTTGTATTTGACACAACTAAAAGAGTGAAACTAGAGTGTATATCTTCTGAGCTAGTAAAGGTAAAAAATGAAGTGAAAAAGAAACAAGCTTAATTATGAAAAAAATAAATGAAGAAAGGAGAAGAGGAAGGAAGGAAAAAAGGAGAGAAGGGAGGAAGGAAGAAAGGGAAAAGGGAGAAAGAAAGAAAAGGAGAAAAACTAAAACCTAGAAAAATCTAGACAAATAGTAAACAAAAATTAAAAGGCAGAAGTAGATGCACATTTTATCAATAGATAATTTATGGACCAAACTCTACAGTTAAAAAAAAAAAGATTTTTAAAATCAGACTTTATGTCTAAAAACTGATTAGAAGGCCATTATTTAGACATGTTTCAAATAAGATGACCTACAAAGTTTTGAAAGAAAAAAATCAAAATGTTATGTCTGACAAACATGAACCCAAAAAGAAAGAAGTTGATATGTCTATATATCATTATTACAAAACAAGCCCTAGCCCATGTATTTTTCTGCAACAGAAATAAGTACAGCCTGTTGAAAGAAAAAAGGGAGATGCTCCTTATTCTTTCCAGAAAAGTTAGGAGATAATTGAAAGAAGTTTGAGAGGAAAAAAGAAAATAAACATTTGTCTAATGTTTCTTGAGCAGCTGCTAAATCCTGGCCTGAACCTAGGAGATTTATTTGCATTCTCTCCATTTAATCCTCATGACAGCTCTACAATATGAATGATTAGCTCCCGGTTAAGCAAGTTTTCTAAAGGCTTATGTGTGGTTGTGCAAAAAATTGAATCCAATTCTGCTGAACGCAAAAACTCTCCACATGAAAACTCATAGCCTTAAGAATTTTTGTGTAGGGTTGACAGATAAAATGCAGGATACGCAGTTAAATTTGAAATTCAGGCAAACAAATGATGGTTTTGTATAAGTATCCCATGAAATATTAGAACATAGTTATACCAAAAAATGATTTGCCATTTATCTGAAATTCAAATTTTACTGGGAGTCCTATGTTTTCATTTTCTATATCTGGCTAGTCTGCATAGGAAGAGAAATAGAATGGGGAACAGAACTGAGCTGAGCTCTAGAGGTGCTTTTCAAAGGTCTTTCCTTGGGTCATGAAGCAAGTCTCCCTCCATTCCTCAACCCACTCACACATTAAAGTGAGAAATATATGGATGACCATTTTCCTATTATGATTTATTTTTCCTATTATTAATAGTTATTACTATTGTCATAAATGAATAAACAATAAGGTACTGGAGAAAGAATGAGACTTAGGAAAAATATTAATACATTTTCTTCTATATTCCATTTGAAGAAATTGGAAGACTTGTTTTTCTTTGAATCGTAATGTTTCTTGTTCCCAAGTTTGCAAATGGAACTCCTACTGGTATATTCACTATAATAATGTCCTTACACAATGGCAAAGTTCTATGCACAATGAGGTATATGTTCGCTTTTCAGCATAAGCTAAGGATGCGAATCCTGTCTAGATTGGAAGAATAAAGCATCCACGCTCAGATTAATCAGACACAATATCCTGTGGCGAGTGACTTTACTAAGCTGGTGATAGGAGAAAAATATAGGTTGGACTCATCTAAAAGAGAATATTGTGCAGTGGAAATATTAAAGTTTTGAAGATTTGAAGATCTGGCTTCAAATTCCATCTTACATATGTAATATACTTGTGATATTTTTGGAATATCTTCCACATTTAGCCACAGAAATATGTAGGAGCTGGTTATATGGTATAAATGAATGTATACATTATATAACTAGGAGGTTGTTTTAATTAATTTGCATGAAAAATATCATTGTGTGATGTTTGACCATAAACATAAAATCATAATGTACCTGGACCAGTTACCTATACATTTTTCTATGTGTTTCCGCATTTAGAGAATAGGAGATTGTAGTTAAAAATTCCTTTTGACTGAGATCAGTGGCATAGCATGTGGTAGGAGAGGTTCAGAGTGACCTCATGCGAGGCCTTACCTCATGTTTCTACCATCAAGCTGCGGTGGAGACAACCTGACATGTGGTGGTAGAGGATCTTGGTTTTCAGGTGGGGTTATTATGTTGTGCTTTACTGAAAGAGGAATCTATAAAAAGGGAATTTGTGCATTGAGGCTCAAAATGCAATGCCCTCCACACTATGGTACTGAATTCTAATTTCCACATTTAGTCTCTAATCCCAATTTTTCACAAAATAAAATGTAACAAAACACACTCTGCACTAAATTCAATCTGATCACATCATTTTAGTTTGATGATTTGGAAGATGATCTAAACACCTTCTTATGCCCCAGAGCATCAATTGAATAATCAGTAAAAATTGAGGGATAGGGTGTAGTGGAAAAAGTGTGGGTTTCAGCACCAGCTCTACCACAATATCTGGATGAGTGAAGACCAGTTGTTCAGTCTCTCTGAGCTTCACTTTAGCAAACAAGAGTTGTCCTTTAAGGAATAATAAAAGGCAGGACCAAGCATGGTGCCGGATAGACTGAAGCACAGAAAAACTATTAAATAAGCACTTTGGCCTCACGAGATCCAATCTAGTTGTCACTATACAGATAGAAAAAGCAAATGGTGTGAGGCACCATACTGATTCTCTGTCATGTGTGGAAATAAGTGGTTTTTAAAAATGAATTAATTAATAAACACCTGAAATAAACAAAACTTCACAACATTTATATTGCTCATGTTTATTTTACATTTATTGCACATATTTACTCTTTACACATATTTACTGATTCAAAGCAATTTTAAATGTGTTCAATACATTTTTAAAAATCCAAGTTCATTTGGAATCTTTGCTTGCTTATCTAGATAAAAGTTTGCAAACCATAACCAAAGGGCCCAATTACACAGTCCACCTGATTTTATAAATAAAGTTTTATTGAACCATAATTACACCCATTTGTTTACATATGATCTATGGCCACTCTTTCACTACATTGCCAGTTGGGTAGTCCTAACAGAAACTTTATGGCCCACAGCACCAAAAATATTTACTATTTGAGTCTTTAAAAAAAAAAGTTGCCAATACCTGATTCTAAATCAAAGTATATTTTCTATTGTAAGTAAAGTCAAAGGCAGTCCATTTCAACAGATGGGCAGGAATTCATTCTCATGCTCCAATGGTGCCCAAAGCGCAGCTCAATAAGGTGACAACACACTAGACTGGGAGTTTCCGTGGTTAAAAGTCAGCTAGATCTGGCTTCAAATCCCACCTTATGTAGATAATATACTTGTGAGATTCTCAGAAGGATCAAAGTTTATCTCGACATAGGACACAGAAAGTGCTCAACAAATGTTCAATGTCTCAACCCTTCTCCACCTTTCAAATATATATCAGCTTTGCTCCTTCATTTTGTTTTATTTCAGACATGAGAAAGAAAAAAAAAAGGAGAGCAGCTCAAGTAAGATCACTCTAAGGCCATGATAAAGTGGTACAAAACAAGTCTATTGTACAATTTTGTCTAAGCATAGACAAAAACAAGTTCATTGGGCCACCCATAAAACACCAGATACCTCCTTTCCTGGTTAAAATTAGCGACTGACATTTCTTTACCTAATCATAAAGTTGTCCCTGCTTTCTGACAGCATCTAATACGTAGCAAATCCCCATATTTCCTAGTCACCCAACCAAAACCCAAATCCTTCCACAGATTGTTTCTAACACCCTCTTAGTGAGTGGCCCCAAAATTCCCCGTGGCATGTGTTTTCCCTCCCTACAATGAGTCATAAGCCCTACACACATGTCCCAGTGGCCTTGGGCTGAAAGTCATTGGCTGATGGAATAGTGAGATAGGATAGTTTGTTTTTATTTATAGATGTTATAAAAACTAAAAACTGCACAATGGTGGTAGAAGGGAAGAAAGGTAGTAATTTTGAATAATACTCTGTCCTAGGCACTTTTCACACATTATGACTTTTGATCCTCACAATTTTCATTTCAGTTAGATATCACTCTCTTCCTTCTACTTACACAAGAAGCTGAGGCTTGATGAAGCAGACCAAGGCCATGCATCTGGAATATGGCAGATGTGCTTCTTTCTTTAAAGTACTCAATAGCAGAGAGAATCATCACTGTTTTTATAAAGAAAGTCTAGGCAATAAGGAACACAATTACTAGCCCATATTTCCCCCTGTGACATATGCCCACTGTATGTATCCCATGCTGCTGGGCACTGGGGCAACACAGGTTGCCTTAGAAACTTATCTATTCCTCCTTCTCTTAAACTTAAGCCCTCAGAGCAGCTGTTAGTTGTGCCCTTGGTACTGGCACTTACTATACGAGATTAGGGTGCAAGATGAGAGAGAACCAGGCTCCTTACCATTAGCCTTCATAATCACTAAAGAGATTGATCAAATCCCTGGTTCCCAGAGCTTCATCTCAGACCACTGGATTAGAATTTGTGGAGAGACATTGAAACTGGTGCTGATACGTGGTTCAGGTGATTCTGACACAAACCCCCTTTGAGAATCACTGCCTTAATGTGCCTGAGTGCCAACTTCTTTTGTGTTTATCTAAATGCCATCTGTACATCAAGACTCAGTGAAGAGTCAACCTTCTGATCTCTCCACCTTCATTGGCCTCCCTCCTCCCGAAACTACCACAGTGTTTAGGGTTCCCATCTGTAACTCATGCCTGAGCATGGAGGCTGCTGAGACACACTCAGAGCTTGAAGTCAGAATTCACTCTCCTGACTGGCTAGGTGACCTTGAGCCTTGATTTTGCCATTTGCATTATAAGGCTTTAAAGTTTTTAAAATAAACTTAAATGGTATTAGGACATATTCTAGAAAACTAGCTACAAAACTAGCTACCCACTCAGTCATTTAGTTAATGATATTTACTCAATCCATTTATGCTAACAAAGATTATCCATTTATGCTAATAAAGATTATCTAATCACTCTGTTTTTCTGCAAATGTCTCTGAATTGGCCTGTTTTAGATCTGTTCCCGTGAAGACAATTTGACACTTAACTTGTAATTTCTCTAAATTAAATATCTGGGGAAAAACAGCAAAATAAGAATTATTACTTCTACCTCCTCTTTATAAATCATAAAGCATTTGACAAGTATAGATTTTCATAAAGTCTTCTGATCTTGCCATTAGTTTTACATATATAAATTGTTTCCTTCTAACTAATTATAGTCTCCTGGAATGCATGAGTTATAGAAATATCATTGAATCTCTCTCTCTCTCTCTCAATCTCTCTCTCTCTCTCTCTCTCTCTCTCTATATATATATATATATATATATAAAATAACATTATTATAAAATAGTTCTGTGTTAGATGATTTTGCCCAACTATAGGCTAATGTAAGTGTTCTAAGCATGTTTAAAGTAGTTGAGGTTAAGTTGTGATGTTTGGTAGGTTAGATGTATTAAAAACACTTTCAACTTCATGATATTTTCAACTTACAATGGGCTTATAAGAACATAACCCCATTGGAAATTGAGGAGCATCTGTATTGGAATCTGTATTGGAATCTAAGAATACCCTGCTATGTGTTTTTCATGCATTACCTCCCACTACCTTCCACCTGTTGCTCCTGCAAACATATATTGTCCGTTCTCTCCCTTGGAATGTTGTAATCTATGCCTGGTATTCAACCACCTCATTTTCCTCTGTGCAACTTGTCATCTGATCCAGCACAAGGACCGCTGATGTGCACATATGAAATTGTTCTCACCTCTCTGTGTCATCTAGTATCATGGCACTCATATAACACATCATATACTGCCTTACAAAGGTAATGTTAGTTTAGGTTTTATCTTATCATTTGGTTGTATTCTCCTTGTAGAACAGGATCCAGTCTTTATGCTATGTGATGGTCTTGTTTAGAGATTTAGACATGAGATGCAATAATTTTTTTAAAAAAGTTAAGCAATTGTCACATTAATTTGATGCTTACTCTGTCTTTCTCTTCTCTCCCCAGTCACCCTTTACACTCATTTCAATGCAGCAAATTTGACACAAACACATACAGGTTTTCTTAATTGAGTTTTCTGGAATAATTTTAATAGTAAAATGGAATTATTATACCTAATTCACTCTTTATTTTATACATATATATATATATATATATATAATCTAACACAGAACTATTTTATAATAACGTTATTATAAATAATTTTTAAGCAAAATTCAAGATTCAAAGCCTGCTTTTTATTGAGTACTGCTTTCACACTATTATAAAGATGAAAATGTATAAGTCAATCATTGTTTAAATGGGGGATTGTCTGTACTTCCAAACCAGAGGTGGCTGGAGGCCAAGGTATATGGGTAATTTACCTTTTCATGTGACTCCAAGAATAGATGCAAGAATTTATCTTTAAGCAAAAGAACAAATATTATATAATTTCATTTATACAAGGGATCTAAAATAGCCAAATACAGAGAGACTGAAAGTAGACTAGAGATGACCAGGAGATAAACTCCACCACCAGACAGTGCCAGCATGACATGTTGGCTTGTCAATATACTTTTTAGAATTCGAACACTACCTAAGTGTTTAAACAGGAAGGATAGCTAAGTGACAGCAAGATGGCTACCTAGAAGCCCCTAGCACAAGTCCTTACCGCAAAGACAGACAAAACAACAAATAAACAACTACATTTTAATAAAAATAACTAAAGCAGAATGGCGGAGTTCCTTAAAGAAGTAACAGAAACCTGAGTGAACGCAGAAACTTAGGATACCCACATGAGAACAGAAAGAAACACAGGGACTCCCACATCCCATCCCCCAGCCAGGATCAGCGGGGAGCCAGGAGGAATTTCCCCCTATGTCAGAAAGGTGAGCAAGAGGACCCGAGCCAATCTCATCCACATTTTGGACATCTACAGACCTTGCTAGTGTGTCTCTGCAGTCCTCACAGGCATTAAGTCGATCTGAGGGAGCTGCTGGAGCCCACACAGCTGTGCTCCTAGCAGAGAAGGAGCTGACATAGTGCCCCATCCCCAGTGGCTTGCATGGCTACCTTGTTATGCTATTTTGGAACTGGAACTACGTTGGAGTGTGTCTTGCTCCAGGGGCATGTAGCTATGGGTGCCCCTTCATCCCTGAAGTTAAACTGCCATGGAACCATCCTCATTCTGTGGCCTAAAATCCCCAAGCTGAGCTGTGAGCAGCTGTTACACCCTTCCCTGGAGGCCAAGCAGCAGTGGAACTGCTCTACCTCCTCCTTCTGCCCCTTGTCTGGAGCTAAAGCTGGAACTGTGCATTCCTTCCTGGGGAAACCTTGCTTTGGCAGAATAGCTCCATATATGTCTCCCAGTAGTGGCTGTGCCCTGCCTTCATGGCCCTAAGCTGACGCTGCACACTGCCTGCTGGGAAAATGGTGCCTTAGTGGAATTCTTTTATCTACCCTTCCCAGTCACTAAGCTCTACCCCTAAGGTAGGGCTATAGTTCGGATATTTGACCCTCCAAGCCTAATGTTGAAATTTGATCCCCAATGTTGGAATCCAGGCCAAATGAGAAGTTCTCAGGTTATGGTGGTGGAGCCCTCATGAATGGCTTGCTGTTCTCCTCATGGTAATAAGTGAGTTATTGCTCTATTAATTCCAACAAGAATTTCCCTGAGAGCTGGTTGTTAAAAAGAGCCTGGCATCTTCCCCATCTCTCGTTTCCTCTTTTGCCATGTGTTCTGCACACCTGCCATGTTTCTTGTACAGGCTGCAGAACCATGAGTTAAAAAAACCAATCTTCTTTATAAACCACCCAGCCTCAATATTCCTTCATAGCAAAACAAACAATCTAAGACAGGGCCTGAGCTGCAGCTGCACAGTCCCTGCTAGGAAAACCGTTCCTCAACAGAACAGCTGCATCTACCTCTCTAGCTGCTGCTGCGTCCTGCCCCTTGGGACCTGAGCTCAAGTTGCACAGTCTCTCCTGGGGAAATGCTGCCTTGGTGGAGTTGCTTCATCTGATTCTCCCAGTTACTGCTGTACCCTGCCCTGAGGGGCCCAAGCCAAGGCTGTCCATTGCCTCCCAAAGAAAGAGTTCCCTAGCAGAGCTGCTCCAAAAGCCCCTCCCAGTCGCTGCTGCACCTGTCCCACAGGACCAATACTGAAGTTGCTCACTGCCTCCCATCCCTTCCAGTTACTGCTATGACCTGACCCAGGTATCAGAACTGAAGCAATGCCAGAAATCCCAGGGAAACAGTGTCTTGGCTGCCCGGAGCAGTCTTACCTCACCAATGTCTAAGTTGAAAAAACAACCTGCCTCCCAGGAAATGGTGCCTTGACTGTTTGAAGTGGTCACAAACTGTAGCACCTAAGCTGAAGCAGTGCCCTACAGCTCAAGGAAATGGTGCCTGGGCCATCCAGACCTGGCTGAAGTGACACACTGCCCATTGGGAAGTCTGTGTCTTCACACACTTCAAGCCAAGAAGCTGCACATCTCACGCTGAATTGACATGATATCCTACATCCAAGGGAAATAGCAGTGGCTGAGCTGAGACACCCCACCCTATAGGCCAGACAACTCTAGTATTCTGCTTCCCTGGAGTTGCACTAGCCTCCTAGAGTCTGAACTGCTGAGATACCTCTCTCCCAAGAGAGTAGAGTCATTGTTGTGCTGCTTTGTGCTCCTCCAGGGCCCTAACAGCTGTGACCCACCATTCTGGGGTACTTGCTGCCACTGTACCTGCCCTCACAGAGTCTGGGATACTGCGAAGCCCTACCATCCCAGGGCCTAGACTCACCACTACAAGGTGCTTCATCCCCTGTGTCTCAAGTTGCCACTGAGGCCTATTGGCTCAGTTTACAGAATTACAGCCATACCTGACTCCTCAATCCCGTACAAGACAATCCTAAGCAAAGGGAACAAGCTGGAGGCATCACGCTACCTGACTTCAAACTGTATTACAAGCCTACAGTAATCAAAACAGCATGGTACTGGCACCAAAACAGATACACAGACCAATGGGACAGAACAGAGGCCTCAGAAATAATGCCACACATCTACAACCATCTGATCTTTGACAAACCTGACAAAAACAAGCAATGGGGAAAGGATTCCCTATTTAATAAATGATGTTGGGAAAACTGGCTAGCCATATGTGGAAATCTGAAACGGGACCCCTTCCTTATGCCTTATACAAAAATTACCTCAAGATGGATTAAAGACTTAAACATAAGACCTAAAACCATAAAAACCCTAGAAGAAAACCTAGTCATACCATGCAGGATATAGTCACGGGCAAATATTTCATGACTAAAACACCAAAATCAATGGCAACAGAAGCCAAAATAGACAAATGAGATCTAATTAAACTAAAGAGCTTCTGTCAGATGATTATGACATGAACTTGTTTTTCACATCCCTAGCTAGGGCTTAAAATATGAGGGGAAGAATCTGACCTTGTGGAAGTAAAGGCAAGGAGGAGAGAGGACTTTTGACCACGAAGGTTGAGTGGGTCTCAGAAGAAGGGCCTCAGGCCATCGCTAAAATAAGTGATGGGCACCTCCAGGAAGGGAAGTACCTCTGGAAGGCATTCTCTAACTGTGAGTTTTATGTATCTTTTTACTACAGTGTATTTTTCTTTTCTTTTCTTTTCTTTTTTTTTGAGATAGTCTCACTCTGTAGCCCAGGCTGGAGTACAGTGGTGCGATCTTGGCTCACTGCAACCTCTGCCTCCAGGGTCCTGGTTCAAGCAATTCTCCTACCTCAGCCTCCTAAGTAGCTAAGATTATAGGCATAAGCCACCATGTCCAGCTAATTTTTGTATTTTTTTGTAGAGATGGGGTTTCACCGTGTTGGCCAGTCTGGTCTTGAACTCCTGACCTCATGATCCACCCGCCTCGGCCTCCCAAAGTGCAGGGATTTTTAAAAGTTGACACCAAGCATTCAGTATAGTTCATGGACCAGCAAACTACAGCGTATGGGCTGGCTGCTAGTTTTTGTAAATACAGTTTTTATCTGATCACAGCCATGCTGATTTGTGCATGCATTATCTGTGGCTGCATTCACACTATAAGTTGAATCATTGCAACAGTGATTGTTTGGCTAACAAAACCTAAAATATTTACTATCTGGTCCTTTAAGAAAAAGTTTGCCCCCAAAATATGTTTGTCACAGATTTAAGTTTACTTGTGTTTGAGAGGGAATGGAAGCTGTCTTGACCACCTCTTGGAGTAAAGCCTTCTAGAGAAGTGCAGAGGTCATCTGAAAATAGAGATTGGGGCAGCAGTCGAAGTAAGGGGAGTGAGTGCTACCAGTCTTGAATTTGTAGAACATTCAAGCACTGCCCAGGGAGTCTCAGAAATCCTCGGAGAGGGGACTAAGCTTCCTGTCATACCCAAGTGAGACCTTGGATCATATGACATATTTGAGCTCCCATTAATGAAGATTTTGGTCTTTGGATTATATCTGGGACTGATCTCAATCCTTAAGGAGATCCAGGAATATGTCCTGAGTAGAACTGCTAAATGTGTGAAGAAAATAGCGCGGTTTAATGTAGAGTGATATTGCACAGGCTCACTGTGTGATTGTATCCCACAGCAAATAGTACATTGCTATATCCTAACACCTTCTGAGATGAGGGGATGACAAGAGTAGAGGTAAGAGGCACTTTTTTGAATGAGGGTGTCTCAAGCATGACACCAAATATGTACAAAGCTACTCAGGTTTTTCATTACCATTTCTTCAAATTTTAAATCTTAAGTTTCCCTGAGAAGTGAATGAATCATATACTAGCTATTATAGATTGGATTTATTTTAGTGGAATTGTTCCTGGAGTGAGAACAGAGCTACAATTTGATTGATCACAAGTTATTCCATTGCCCCAGGTAGCTATGGGAAATTTCCAGGAAACAGCACTCAGACTGACATCATCAATTGGGCAGGCAATGGAGCTCAGTCTGAACTTCTTTATCAGGGAGCAGAGTGGTGCCCTAAATTCTATGAGACTTGACTTTTGGATTTTGGATTTCCCAGAAAAGTTACCATTTATGCATGATGTTCTGGCTTATACTACCTTCTACCCAGTCTCAGGAAACGAAGGGCTCAGATGCTGATGGCAATGGTTTCCATTAACAAAATTTCAGCCTCCACTCATGCCATCCCAGAGAACAGGTTACTAGCAACCTTGGAAGAAGTGTTTCTCTCTCCTCTGTCAATTAAATTCCAGAAACTTCACTCTCTTTAAAAAGTGACTTAATCATCAGGAACTGCAATACTGAGTTGGCCAATTATTTTGAAATCACAGTTACATCCGAATTTTAAAAAAGATGTCATCTTTGGACTTAGCCACTACCGCTTTTAGACCATCTGGATCCCCAAGCCTTCAGTATCTATGGTACATAATCTCCATGATAATGCCTTCATCATTTCATTCATTTATTCATTCATATAACCATTCCAAAGATACTGGGTACTGATTATGGGTCAAACAGTACTCTAAAGTATAAAGATAACAAAGACATAGTTCCTGCCCTTAACCAAATTATGTTTTTAGGAAACAGAATGCCTAGATTAAGCTTGATTATGATTGTCATGAATAATAACATTGTCATTCAAAATAGGATAGGACAATAAAAAAATTTGGAAAATGCTTTGGTATAACTCGTGAACTAGCTTTGAAAACACTTTGCAAAGCAATGTTTTAGAAATCTTTGATCGATTGAAAATTTTTCTCAGTGTTATTACTTTGATGGATAGCACTGATTTGCACATATTCTAATCTTCTTTAAAATATTTTTAGTCTGAGTCTGAGTCAGGAAGACTGCTTGAGCCTAGGGATTTGAGACCAGCCTTGGCAACACAGTGAGACCCCATCACTAAAGAAAATAAAATAGGCAGGCATTGTGTTTCACATCAGTAGTCCCAGCTACTCAGAAGGCTGAAGTGAGAGGATCACTTGACCCCTTTGGTAAGCACTAATTGTGCTACAGCACTCCCGCCTGGGGACCGAGCGAGGCCCTGTCCCAAAAATATATTTTTAACATATTATTTAACAACATATTTAACATATTATTATAGTCACAATGTGCTACGTCTCTTATAGTGCTAGCACAATGGCTTATACACAGTAGACACCAGCAAACATTTCACAGGTTCATTGATTTTAAATTTGGAAAACACTTTTAGAAGTTAGCTAGACCTATAGTCTTTAACTTCAATTGGATTTTTGACCATTTTGAAAATCTGAGGAAATTTGTGTTTTTCTTACAAAAAAAAAAAAAAACGCACTAGCAGGCACAATCGCTCACATCTGTAAGCCCAACACTTTGAAAGGCCAAGGCAGGAGAATCATTTGAGCCCAGGAGTTTGAGATCAACCTGGGCAAGATGAGCAGGACCCTGTCTCTACCAAAAAAAAAAAAAAGAAAAAGAAAACTAGCCAGATGTGGTGGCATTTACCTGTAGTGTCAGCTAGTGAGGAGGCTGAGACGAAAGGATCCCTTGAGCCCTGGAGGTCGAGGCTGCAGTCATTGGGCCATAGTTGGGTCACCAAACTCCAGCCTGGGCAGGAGAAAGGGAGAGAGAGAGAGAGAGTGAGAGAGAGAGAGAGAGAAGGAAGGAAGGAAGGAAAGAGAGATAGAAAGAAAGAAAAAGTGAAAGAATGAAGGAAAGAAAGAAAGAAAAAGAGA
>NW_022436959.1:532650-576823 GCF_009761245.1 Sapajus apella
GAAGGAAGGGAGGGAGGGAGGGAGGAAGGGAGGAAGGGAGGAAGGAAGAAAAAAAGGAAAGAAAGAAGAACGCACACTTACACTTTTGCATGCAATTTCAGAGGATTGGTGTATCACTCTAAAGACCATCCAGGAACTTCCTTAGCTGAGCGTCTCTTATCTAGTCTACATCTTCATTTTATAATTGTTGAAAATCATTGCTTAGAAAAGGGGTTGGAAAACTGTGTCCCCTAAGCCAAATCTGGCTTACTTCTTGTTTTTGTACAGCCTGTGAGCTACAAATTATTTTTATAGTTAATGGTTATATAAGTACCAGTATATTAGCCTCAGTTCTACTATTTTAGGATCCTTCCTGTTATGCAGTACTTTAAAAATGGGATGGAAAGAATTATAATTACCATTACTTCACATGATATTTTGAATATACTTCTTTTAGAGATTTCTAAATACCTGATTGCTTACAGATTGTTTTCTTCTATTGACTAGGGCTGCCTGAATAGTTTCAAACTCTATCTGAAAATAATGCAGTAATAGAATTAAAGGACTTTCATTTTCTAGCCTTTTGCAGAAAAAGTTTTCTAAGCCCTGGCCAGGAATGCTTAAATAATAGTCCCCCAAATTATGCAGCCAATTATTTGAAAACAGAGGGCTAGAGTTCCCGCCACCTGATTCCTCATCCATTGGCCTTCCTATTACTCTTACTGGCTGATTAAAATCCTGACTAATTAATTGAGTTAAACCCAATAATACAGAAAACAAAGACATGTAATTCTCAAGTACTTAATAAGAAATTTCTCAGATAAGTAACTGTGCAGTTGTGTAGAACACCGAAGTCCAGAGAATTAGTGATGTATCAAAAGCCACATAACAAAATTGTGAAAGAAACAAAATTAAATGCTTATAGTCAGGTTAAGTGTTACTGGCTTATTTAAAAAACAAAACAAAACAAAACAAAAAAAAACTTTGCATTGCATTTCATTCCACATATTTGAAAAATACTACTTCTTGGAAGTAGAAAATACTGGATAGAAGGTATTTTACTTAAAGTAAAATTATTAGAATACCGTTCCTCTTATTTATCTTATTTAAGAAGTTATTTCAGGATCATTCCTGTTATGTAATACTTTTAAAACGGGATGGAAAGAATTATAATTACCATTATTTCACACGATATTTTGAATATACTTCCTTTAGAAATTTCTAAGTACCTGATTGCTTACAGATTGTTTTCTTCCATTGACTAGGGCTGCCTGAATAGTTTCAAACTCTATCTGAAAATAATGCAGTAATAGAGTTAAAGGATTTTCATAATGAAAGAAAATTAAGATGTCACTTAAAAGATAAGCATTTGAATAATCACACATAAATTCAATAGTGCCAGGTGCCCTTAAAAATTCTATAATGTGTTTAGCCAGTTTTTTGAGAGATTCTGAAATCATTTGTGTTCATATTTATCAATTAAAATTAGGTTTTACCTTCAGAGAACATGTCCTGAACAGTAAGAATAGCACAATTCTTTCTATAAAGGAGGAGTTGTGGTCAGAGTGAATAAGCTTTGAACAAGCTTTCTTTTTATAGCAAAACTGTTGGAAGATTCTGAATTAGGATTATGCCAACTAATTCAGTGTGCTTTATTTCTACAGCACCTTCATTCATGTCTACCCAAACTGAAGTCTTCTGCACTTACCTTGAAAAACCAGATTTCTCAGGAATGGCTATGGAAATGGGCCACATGTCTGCCTTCCAAATAGGATTCTGTTTGAACAGCAGGGCTGCTGGGGCACTTCCATGGTCGGCATGCATTTGCAAAGGCTCTGGACAGCTCACCAAGCAAAAGGAAGTGAGTGTGTTCTAAGTTCCTCAGAGTGTCAACAGATCATAAAACCTCAAAACCATTTCAAACACAATAGTCTTGAAAAACCAAGTTCTTAAAGACGAATTGTTCAAGTTGCAAAACTACAGAGAGGCCAACCGTCAAGAAATATTTTTGAAGGATTTATGACTACTATGAATCAAGTTTTAAAAATGTTATTTGAACTAACTTTTAGAGATAATGGGGAACAACACGATATTATCAAAAATGAAAAGGGAAGATGAGCTGTGTATTGTGCTTGTGGTGAAGGAATATGTGTAATTTTTTTTTTCAGCAAGGAGAAAATTTCCAGAGTTGCTCTATACCGCACTGGTAACTTAGGGCTCCCACTCTTATAATTGTGTTAATTAGCTGTTACTGATAAATGACATTGACTGGGATATGACACTATAATTATGCCATTTAATTAGAATTAAGAGAGAAAATATTTAATATCAGACTGTGCTATAGGGGCAGGGGAGGGGAGCAAATTTGTCACAGCTTCACTTTTTAGACTGTCAACATTATCTCCCAAAGAAGCTGCCCACACAGTTGTAGTGATATACTCTAAGTATTGAAAAAAAAAAAAAAATCAGTTCCTCAAACTGCTTTAACTTGCCTACCATTTTATAACCACTATATAAATTGGGATTTTATAAATGTTGTGATAATCATATAAATCGGCAGTCCCCAACCTTTTTGGGAACAGGGACAAGTTTCATGGAAGACAATTTTCCTCAGAAAGGGGTGGGGGGTGTTTCCAGGATCATTCAAGCACATTACATTTATTGTGCACTTTATTTCAATTATTATTACATAATAATATCTAATGAAATAGTTATACAACTCATCATAATTAGAATCAGTGGGAGCCCTGAGCTTGTTTTTCTGCTGCTAGATGGTCCCATTTGGGGGTGATGGAAGACAGTGACAGTGAGAGATCATCAGACATTAGATTCTCATGAGGAACACTGCAGCCTAGATCACTTGCATGCACAGTTCCACAGTAACTCCCATGAGAATCTAATGCCGCCATTGATCTAACAGGAGGTGGAACTCGGGAAGTAATGCAAATGATAGGGAGCAGCTGTAAACACAGACGAAGAGTCTCTGGCTCACTTGTCCACTGCTCACCTCCTGCTCTGCAGCCCGGTTCCTAACAAGTCACGAACCACTAATGGTCTGTAGCCCAGAAAACCCCTATGTAAATATCATGATAATATTATATAAAAATTTGTGAGTTAAAAAGTACTAATTTATTCAATCTTAATGTTTTACACATTCCCTCATTTTTAAACTCCATTTTGACATTTCCCTATTTCAAAAAAAAATTTTAAAAGGCATCAAAATAATACTGGCCCTGGGTTCTTTCTACTTTAAGGTCCCTAAGTAGAATGATAACTTTTGTAATTTGGGGTGATTCCTGGTCTTCTTTTCAATGCTAAAACACTCATATTTTAGCAAACTTTGTGCAGTTCTGTTTTCATCAATCTTCACATTTCTTACTCCAAACTAATGTTATAAGTGCTTCCAACTTTGTTTCTTAGTTTGAAGGAAACAGTTCTATATCAGGAAACTTCAATTTCAGCAGATGTGTATTCTTTCTGTTATATGAGTTAAAATCTTATCTGCTTCAAAATAACTCGTGCTAGAGATACTTCAAGCTTTATTAATTGTAGAGAAGATTGTTGCTGATAAACCCTCCTGCTGAGAGCAGCTTTAAAAAATGAACAGAATGCAAAACCTATAAGTTTGAAGGCTTTAGAAAGCTGCCCAGGCAATGAGAACACGAAGAAATAAAATCCCCAGAAGAAGGGAAGTACAAAAAAAGTGAACCTGATTTTCAAGTCTTGAGTACTTTTTACTCAAGTAAGGCACAGTTGATTTGAAAGTAGACACTGAGAGGTGAAGAAGCAGGTGAAATGAGGTGGCTAAGATGCTCAGAAGTAAAACAAATCTGGCTTAAGAAGCAAAATTAAAGTCCAGAGACCACTAAGGAGGTGGCGCCCTTATAATTACCTCAAATTTTCAGTCAAGATCCCTGAAGGACTACGCCTTAGGAGGTTGCATGCACTAGCAATATTGTACCATCACAAAGTTGGAGCCCAATTTCAAATCAACTAAATGACTTAGGTAGGTAGACAATCACTGAATAGATTAGGATATTTGCCACCATCAGAACAACCTCCTCACACACACACCAAGCAAAAGTAAATACTCTCTGGAGGACGATAACACTAACCAGATCAACAAATTGGCCCTCGAACTTTTTTAACACAATGTCCAAATTTCAGTAACTCTTAAGAGGCGTGTCTGAAGATAAGTCTAGAAAAACAGACCATGAAAATAAACAGAAAACAGAAACAAATGCAGAAGGACATTCAGAATCAATTGGCTTTAAAACAGCTGTAATTACTTGTTTGAAGAGAGTACATGAAATATAGAAAATTTACACTAGAAATTATTTTTAATCAAATATAAATTCTGAAACTAAAAAATAAAATAACTAAAATTACTCAACTGTAGAGGACTAATAGATTAGACACAGAGGTGCAAAGGCAATCCCAGGTGGGAGCCAGAACTTCTCAAAGAAACCAAGAGCAATAGTAAGAGCAAATGTGTGGGTAAACTTGAGTGCGTACTGAAGATATGTAATAACAATGGTAATCATCTAACAGAATTTAAAATATAGGTAGAGTCAAAATTCATGACAATAGTAGGATAAAGCATGGAAGAGATATACGTTGAATTAAAGTGTTCTGAAAGTTTTGCATCTTCTTGAAGGTGGTAAAAGTACTAATTAATTATGGACTTTCATCAGTCAAGAATGCTCACCATAATCCTTGAAATAGTCACTTTTTAGTGACTATTTATTTATTTATTTAACAATAAAATTAGCAAAATAAAACAAGAAAAATGAAGGAAAAATATGAATCCAAAGATGCCAAAAAGTAGAGAAGAGACATATAGAATGGATAGATAAGTAGAAAGCAAAGAGTAAGAAATCAAATTTAACCCCCCAAATTTGATGATAATAATATGTAAATGCAGTGAGCAGTTATCAGATTAGACTTTAAGGCAAGAAACATTATTGGCAACAAAGAGAGGTAATTTCATAATAAAAGTGTCAATCTTTTTAAAACATTACAATTCTGAATTTGTTGCACTTTTAGTCTCACATATGCGAAGCAAAATAATGACACAACTAAAGGGAAAATGGACAAATACATTATCATAATAGAAGATTTTAACAAACCTCTCTGATACAGCAAGTGGACAAAAATTCAATATGAATATAATACATTTGAACAATGCTATCAATAAACTTGACTTAATCCATGCACCTTATACCCAGCAAATGCAGAATTCACATCACATGACCAACCTAAATTGACCCAATGGTAGATATAAAGCAAATATAACAAAAATAGTAAGAGTGAAAGTACACAGAGTATGTTTTCTGACAAAAGGGAAAATTAGGCTAGAAATCAATAACAAAAAGATAACGTTAAAACCTTTACATGTTGATAAGTACTCGACATACTTCTAAATAAATCACAAGCTAAAAAGTGAGTACAGATGAAAATTAGGAAGTACTGTTGTTTGAATGATAATGAAAATTCAATTTCTCAAAACTTTAGTATTACAATTAAAGCCACATTTAAATGCATGTAGTAGCGGTGGAAAGGTGAAATGAATGAAACTCGGGACGAGCAGCAAGAAAGAAGTAAGAAAAATTAAGCGGAAGTCAATAAAAGATAAAGCAATTATATAATAGAGAAAAATCTACAAGTTGGTTCTTTTGAAGACTAATAAATTTAATAAATCTCTGGAAGGATAGAGAAAAAAGAAAGAGTGCACACAATACAAAGATTTTTTTTTTTTTTTAAAGAAGGGGCTTAACTACATACACATCCTTCAGGTAATAAAATGCTAACAAAAAGATATCATAACAGTTTTAGAGCAATGATTTCAATAAAATGGTAAAATAACTTTAAAAGCCACAATTTATGTACTAAACTGCCACATGGAGAAATATGTAATATAAATAGTTAATATCTAGAGAAACAATTGAAATCTGTAACTACAATCCTTTGAAAAGAAATTTCCAGGCCTAATGATTTTATGTGAATTCTTCTAAACATTTAGAAATAACATTAATTTTACATATATTATTCCAGAACACAGAAAAAGAAAGATTTTCTAACTCATCTTTTGAGGTTATCATAACTTTGATAGCAAAATCCAGTGAGGAAATTACAATAAAGGGCCTAAGCAAAGTCTCCTCTGATTTATATAGACACAAAACTCCTACACAAAATATTAGCAAATAAAATCTAGTGATATATAAATATAAATTATAGCTGGGCATCGTGGCACAAGTCTGTAATGCCAGCACTTAGGGAGGCCAAAGCAAGAGGATTTCTTGAGCCCAGGAGTTCAACACTGCAGTAAGCTATGATCACAGCACTGCACTGCAGCCTGAGCAACAGAATGAGACCTGCCTCAAAAAAAAAAAAAAAAAAAGAAAAAAATTACACACACACACACACACACACACACAATAGCACGGCATTATGGTCAGGCGAGAATTATTCCAAGAAGACAAGGCATGTAAAAATCAGTGACTGCAATTCACCACATAGACAAAATAGAGGAGAAAAATCATAGGATCATCTCAAATAGAGGCAGAAAAATTGCAATAAAATTCAACATCCATCCATGATTTTTTAGAAGGCACTACAAATGAAGAATAGATGGATACATACAAAATCCTACAGCAAATAACCTGCTTTAATGGGAAAATATTGAATGCTTTCCTCTTGATAGCAAGTATAAGTCAAGGATGCCATCTGTTGCCATTCTTACTAAAGATGTTTTATTGAATCCTAACAGAATGCAGTGAGGCAAAAGAATTAATAAAAGGTATAACTATTGGAAAGAAAGAAATAACACAGTTTTTATTTGCAAAGGACTTGTTTTATACATATCAAATACAAAGACTCCACAGATAGACGTAGAATTAATTTGTTAACTATTGCAAAGCCAAAAGTTATATGTTAATTTTCAAAATTTAAATGCAGTTCACACTTGCAGCAAAGAAGCAAGGAATGCAATTTTTAAAATAATACCATTTAAATTACCATCAAAATGAAACAAATTAAATACCTAGGAATAAATTTAACAGTAGATAAGCAAGTCTTCAATGTAGAATAATATAAAATCATGAGAGAAATTAACAAATATGTCAATGGGCAGAAGATTATGCATTTCTTTCAGGTAAAAAGATTCAATATTTTGAAGCTATTACTGCTTCCCCAAAACCATCTATAATCAATATATACCTAATAAAGAACCGAATAAACGATTTTGTGACAATTAACAAGTTAATACAAAAATTTATATGGCAATGTAATGAGCCTTAAATGTCCAAGACAATGGAAGAAAATAAAAATATTTGAAAGACTAAATTACCAGATACCAAGACTTATTTTAAAGCTAAAATTATTAAAACAGCATGGTATTGGCACAGTCATAAAGAAGTATAGTATAGAGTCCAGCAAATGATCCACATGCATATATGAACACTTATTTACAAAAACGGTGACAATGTAAAGCAGTGGGGAAGAAGAAAAGAGAAAGAAGAGAGAGAAAAAAAAGAAAGAAAGAAGAAATAAAGGAAGAGAGGAAAAAAGGGAAGGAGGGAGGAAGGAAGGAGGGAAGGCAGGAAGGAAAGCAGGAAGGCAGGAAGGGAGGGATGGAGAGAGGAAGGAAGGAAAGAAGTCTTTTCAATAAATGGTGTTTGGTCAATTAGACATTCAAATCAGGAAAAAAAAATGAATCTTGAGTTTCTGCCTCACATTATTTGCAAAAAAATCAGTTCCAGACAGATCATTGACCAAAATGTGAAAAGTAAGACAATAAGTCTTCTAGAAGATAACAAAGATTATCTTCTCGACCTTGAGGTATAGGAAAATTTTTTTAAGGATACAAAACTCACTAATCACTAAAAAGGAGACTGAGTCAAACTATTTTAAAATAAGAATTTATGCTCATGAAAGATATCATCGAGACAGTAAAAAGACAAACCATGGAATGAAAGCAGATATTTGTAGTTCTATAACTGACCAAAGACTCATATCAAATATATATAAATGAGAAAAAAGAGAGATAATATATAAAAATTCCTACATACAAAATACATGGATAAGCAATTTGCAAAAGAAGGTTTTCTCATAAGTATGGGTGATGTACTCATCTAAATTAGTCATTTGATAAATGATCATCAAATATGACCATGGAATACCCCTAAATATGTATCAAATGGCTTAAATTAAAAAGACTCACGATACGGAGTATTGGGGAGGATGTGGAGCAAATAGAATTTGCATACACTGCTAGTGGTACAGCTAAAGCTTGGCTTCTCTAGCTCAACATACCTTTGTCTGATGATCCAGCAATTTCATTCTTAGATATGTACCCAATATAAAATGTGTATGTATATGTATCAAAAATATTATGAGAATGTTCGTAACAAATATGTACATTAATCAAAATCTGGAAATCTTTGCTCTGGTGCGACAATAAAATGTATTCTTTTTTTAAAAAAATATATAGATGTGTAGTTGTTCTTTAAGAATTAAAATGAATGAAATAATGTTACATGCAGAAACACAGACACATTTCACAAACATAGTATTGTGAAAAAGAAGACAAAGACAAAGAATTCACTGTGTGGTTACATTTATATGAAGTTTAAGTACAGGCAAAACTGATCTATGATGTTGCAAGTCTGCTGGTGGTTACCACTGGAGATACAGGGGCAGTGGGAGCAATTCAAGGCAAAAGGGGTACTTCTGTGCTATCTCTTGATCTAGGTGGTGAGCACTCACATGTGCTTACTTTCCGATAATTCATCTGGTTGCACCCTTGTGATTTGTGCATTTTTCTGTCTAAAGAATATCCTTAAATAATAAAAGTTCATTTTTAAATGTCCCACACTAAAAATTTAGTGGTACAGGTGATTTAACACCAATTATTTTCACAGTTTCATTATTTCTAAATAATGATTGAGGCAACACTGTTTTCTCATGTGAAGCTTCATATCAAATGTCCTCCCTCTCTGAATTACTTGCATGCTACAGCTCATTTTCCTGGGAATGATGCTAAAACATCCTCTTCCTCACCTTTAAAATATATTTGTCCAATGCTTTATCTCATTGAACTAAATGCCAGAACAATTAGCTCCAGATCCATATTTAGAGCTCATTTAGAACAAATTTGCATATGGCATTTGTGAGCTTCCAGCTCTCACCTGCTAAATCAACGTGCAAAGTAAACTCTGGTTGAACTCTGCTGTAGATCTTCAAAATTATCTTAATCACATAAAAAGAATAATTTCCAATATTGGGACTCCACACAAAAATGAGGGTGGTGATAACTTGCCAAATATTTAAAGAGCAAAGGAAGGATCTGTGAAGCACAGAATCTCAGTGGTTGGAACTGCTCATTGATATTGGAGACACAACTCCAAATACCATCTCTACTTGCTCATCTTCTGACAGCTATGGCATTTAAAGTTATTTATTACTTACAAATGGAAATATTTTCTTATACTAATGACCCACATTTTTAATTCCCATCTTATAGCCAAGGAGAAAAAAGTTTAATCCTTTTTCTACATGACAGACCTGCAAGTACTGAATGATGTTGGTCTTGCCCAATCTGAGTCTTCCCTTCTCCATGTCTGTAATCTTTTAAAGCAGCACTCACGTGATGTGGTTTTGAGTTCCTCCATTCTCCTAGGCACGTTGTTTACAACATCCGTCAGTTTCCGTAAGTTCCTCTTTCTTAAAGTATTCATCCAGAACTGCACCGAATGCCTTCAGTGTACTCTGACCTGTGAAATAAAATTTCTCTCCTCTTACATGGTGCTTTAAGAACTGCCTTCAAGCACAACTTCCACCATCCTCTCATTTTGGACCCAGTAGAAGGCCCATTTGTCGATAATTATTAAACTTCGTTTATTCCTGCCTTCTTCGGGACTTTTTAGATCCTGTCTGACCACTGGTCTCATTCAAGATGTGAAAAATTGTCCAAAACAACAGACCTGAGGTACAAGTCCTCCACCAGCTGCCTGATAGCCTCCAGGTGGGCACCAGTTAATCCATGAGTGTACTTTGTCTGGAAATATTCTCCAAATATCATACAGTCTGTGTTTCCGTAAGGTCAACATGGCCAACAGCGGTCTTGACAAATACCTCTCTGAAAACCACATACCTGTGACTAATGAATATTGTCCATCTGCATTCTGACAACCTGTCCAAAATATCCCTGTTGCAACTGAGCTTTCCAGCCATGTGACTTAGGGTGTAGATGCCACACTCACAGTAATACAAAGAGATTTGGAAGCTCACCTGCACTCAAGTTCCTCCCCTTCATCTAGTAAACTGGGTGTATGTAGAAAGACCATATAGACTTTCTGAGCCTCATTTTACTAATTACGACAGTGGGGTGATTGCCAATAGCTCTATTGTAGATTTTTTAAAACTTTGTTTTACAAGTTGTGTGACCTTTGTTTAAAGCAGTATTTTCTCTTTAAAGTGTTCAACAAATTTCAAACCCCACACTTCAGAATGATCTGAAACAGAGGCCGTCAAACATCCCCAGTGCAGAGGCATAGGTTCTTACCACTTAATGCATTCAGATACTATATTTAGTTATAAAAAGCCTTTTTCACCTGTAGATAAACATTGTGGCAAGAAATGGTGATATGATGATGATGATGATGATGATGATGATGATGGTGATATTCTGGCTTCCACCCTGAGGTCTACACCTGGAAGGCTTCTGCTGTCGGAATAACTTATGTCACTTGCTTGGCTTGTCAGAGTATGAGAAATTGTATTTATACTCATGTCAGGATATTGTAAGGTATTTTAGGGCAGTTGGTAGGGTGACAAACATTTTATGGGGAACATGAATGTACCTCAAATCTGTGTTTCCTCTCAGCAAAGGACGAGATTCAAGGCCTGTGTAATTCTCAGGAAACAGTTACATAGTGCCATTTTTAAAGCAGAACATGTTTTTCCAGAAGCAGAGCAGCATGCACTGCTCTATGGGAGACTACACTCCTATAAATAGTGAAGAAATCTAATGGCATTTTGTCTTAGGCAGGAAGGCTTAGAATATCAGGGCAGAATTCCAATTTTTAATGTATTTACTCATCAATAAGTTTCAAACACACACATGCACACATATCGAATAGATCTAGTAACTGAATCACCAAACAAGAGCTTTTATTCAAGGCTAAGCCTGATCAGCGCCCAGTTATGTGCTGCAGACATCCCAGCCATTTTTAATGAAATAGTCTCTGACTTTTTCCTTTTGACTGTAACCTTAACTTCTTACCTCACTGCCTACATTAGTCAGGGTTCCCTAGGGGGACAGAACTAATAAGATATATATATATATATATATATATATATAAAGGGGCATTCATTAGGGAGCACTGACTCACACAATCACAAGGTGAGGTCCCACAATAGGCTTTCTGCAAGTTGAGGAGTAAGGAAGCCAGTCCAAATCCCAAAACCTCAAAAGTAGAGAACCCAACAATGCAGCCTTCAGCCTGTGGTCTAAACTCCAAGAATCCCAAAGCTGAAGAACTTGGAGTCCAATGTTCGAGGACAGGAAGCACCTAGCATAGGAGAAAGACAGAGGCTGGAAGACTCAGCCAGTCTAGTCTTTCCATGTTCTTTTACCTGCTTTTATTCTGGCCATGCTGGTAGCTGTTTAGATAGTGCCCAGGCAGACCGAGGGTGGGTCTGCTTCTCCCAGTCCACTTACTCAGATGTTAATCTCCTTTGGCAACACCCTCACAGATACACCCAGAAACAATTGTTTGCATCCTTCAGTCCAATCAAGTCAACTCTCAGTATTAACCACCACGCTGCCGATTCTACATTCATTCAGCTCTTGACAGTTTAGCCTTATCTCCCTTTAGTGGCCCTGTGCTGCACCTTGGACATGAAGGTAGATTTGGCTTCTTCAGTTCCAGGCAATCACTCTCTACTTGATCGAGCCCTGGCTTAGAACTTATGATCAATGATAGTTTCCTTGGTTACTTAACACTCACCCGATAAGAAACAGTTACACTGTCTTTACCTTAGTGTCTTTAAAAGTTTTACTCTAAAAAAATCCATGGCTTACTGTTTACTTAACAACCTTCTCTTAATCCTTTATTTTGGTCCCTGAATCTCTTGAGTGTATTTCCTCCAAGGATAGCTTTATCGATTCATTCAAAAATGCTTATTACACCAGGCATTGTACTTAACAGCATAGGTACAAGCCTGCCTGTTAGCTTGATTCTGCCTTTGCCAGGGAACATGTCATCTGCTTGTGCAATGTCACTCAGCAGCCTCCTTACATTTGCCAGCATTGCACTAGACTGTCTCTTTGTGTTTGAATTCTTTCACCTTTATGCACCAGTCTGCCTCTCACACACTTTTGCTTTCACTGCCATTTCAACTCACACATCAAAACCTTAAATGATCTACCATAATAAACCCAATTGTTTAGATTCAATATCCATATTTTATATACAGTTCGATCAAAAGGGGCATCTGTGAAATTAGGAACTATGATTCATCTACTACTGCTTCACCAGCACTTAGCACAGTAGCGCCAAACACACTGCATGTGCTCAAATGTTTGTGTGGTGGGTGGATGGATAGATGCTTACTTTGTTCCAGGCACACAGCAAGAATTTCATAATTTTTTAATATTATCCCCACAACAATTTTAGGAATCATCAGTTTTGTTTCATAGATAGGGAAGCAAACTTGAAATACTATGGTAATTTGCTCAAGGCCATTATTAACAAATATTATTATTACTTATTGTGTTAGTCAGATTTGCATGTATGATACTTATAGTCCTATTGCTAGCATTTACTGAATACTTATGCTTTCAACAAATATTTTTTCCCATTATCTTACAGAGTCCTAAGGCAACACTGTCAGGCAGTGTTGTATGTTTTCTCTATGGGCAGGACAATCTAAATGAGAGTTGTTAAATGTGATCTTTTCACTTACTCACGCTACTCTCTTCATGGTCAACCCAGGAAATGGAGCATACAAAAAAAAACTTCTGCTTTTTTGGAAACAGCATTACCTAAAGCAAATAAAATCCGTTTACATCTACAGTTAGTTGCTCCTCTAGTTCCCATTGCCAGAAAGTCATCGGGATCACTAAATTGTCATCACTAAATCAATTTGGAACTTCATCTTCCATTGGTGATAGGGACCAGGATAGAACCACAGGTTTTGACATCCTTTGATTTTATTAAATATATGTATTTGTTTTTTCTTACACATTGTATCAATTAAACAGGTAATTAAACCGTGGTATGTTTTATGGTCGGAATACTCAACTATGAATCAGGCTCATCTAATTTCATCATTCTTCATTTAAATGTACTCTACCACCAAGTCAATATATCTATTAATTGTTTTCAGGTATTGAATCTTTCCTAGTCTTCAATTTCCTTCTATTCATCTACAGAAACTGAAGTAAGTACCAAACACCAGGAACCGAAAGTTGACACAAGGATAAAATTTCCTGTAAATTCACATTTTTGAAGAACACAGCTATTGCTCACCCAGGGATTTTCCCATTCCCTTTCAAATAGATGTCAATGTTGTTTGGTTGGCAAAGTGCCAGCTCTGGTGGATCTATTCTTAGCCAATAAATTTTTAGCCAGGCTTGGTGATGCACATCCTCTTTGCTGGTGATTGGTCTAAAGATGGGAATATCACGCAGGCACAGCTACTGGAGGTTCCTGAGAAACACTTTGCTCTCCCATTTTTTAGGGGGTTAGTAGGGAGATAACAAAGAGACCTGTCCTTTCTTTTTGAAACTGAGTTGAGTGAGAACAAGCTTCTATGGCTGTACCCATGCAGGCATACATCTAAGAACAAGCAGCCAACATGCTGAGGTTGGCATATTGGATGATTAAAGAGCTGGGTCTTTGACATAAGTCCAGGCACTGCACAAAAGCCCTGTTCCTCCATGCGTTCTCAAAAATTCTTCCAATATGAGATAATTTAATGCCTGAAACTTTTTTCACATTTAGTTAAGCTTTCCGTTTCTTTAAGTGCAAAAAGAAAATCCCTAACTTAATGTGTGTTGCTAGTTGCAACTAAAGAGAAAAAGGGAGCATTTGCAAACTTAAGAGAAAATTTAACAGTGCTGCCAGAAGCCAGAGCTAACATGTGTCACCTCCCTCTGTCAACTTGGCCAAGTTGACAAGCCACAATTTCTTAACGGAAAAAAAAAAAAAAAAAAACCAACCAGGAATACAATACTTCCCTCACCTGATTACTGCAAAAAGAAAATGTTCATGACACACACCTGATATGTAACTAGTGTCACGTAACTGATAAATACAAGTTTCTGTGGTTTCCTTAGAATTATCTCAGTAGGTGATGAAGTACTGTTGAGTAATTGATTGTTCTTTTTGCATTTAACTGATTTTTTTACGACAAAGGCTACAGGAAAGGCAGGAAAATCCTCCCTCTCCTTATCTCCAGGGGCCTCTCTGAAGAGCTTTTTTCATTAATACCCACTGTACCTTTTTCATTGATGCCACTTGCTATTTCAACCTTTCCTGTCCTAATTCATAGACAGTATCCTACCACTGCAAAAACAAACAAAACACACACACACACACACACACACACACACACACACAATTTTCACAGCTTCCACCATCCAGCTAATTCTACTGAAAAGCTGTAAAATAAGCCAACAGGCAAGTAAAGGTAGATATCAGTGAAATTTCCGTGTTTTGTGGGTTTGTTTAAGACAGGGTCTTGCTCTGTCACCTAGGCTGGAGTGCAGTATCATGATCATGGCTTACTGTAGCCTTGACCTTCCAGGTTCAAGCAATCCTCTCCTGAGTAGCTGGGACTACAGGTACGTACCATCACACCCAGCTAATTTTTTGTAGAGATAAGGTCTCCCTATGTTTCCCAGGCAGGTCTTGAGCTCTTGGGCTCAAGTGATCCTCCTGCCTCAGCCTCCCAAAGTGCTGGGATTATAGACCACGGCATCTGACTTCCTGTTTTTTTTATCATTCCTTCAGCATTGTTTTTCTAGAAAATAAAGTTGCAAGAACTCATTTGGGGAACATTGGACCAAGATCACAAATTCATCCCAATAGTATTCCTCTAAAAGGACACCAATAAGCTTGTCCAGTATCCAATATAGGTGAGCACCAGACACACCCATACTGTGGCTGCACATGCCCTGCAACTTTGCCTACCAAATTTTCCCATTCTTCTCCAGTTTTGATTTTAGACATGTTCTCCCATAAGAAATATTTTCCTATCTAGCTCTCTAATCTGAAAAAGGAGCAATTAATATCTTCTACCTTGTAGCCATTGAAGGGATACATAGATTGCTGGAAAAAACAAAGTACTTGTCACAAAGAAAACACCGATGACTCAAATACCACCCTTTGAGGCAAGAAGACCAGATACGTATGTAGATTCCTTCTCCCCCAGATATGATAAAATAAATAAAATGCATAATGCCAACATGATTTCTTGGCAGGGGCACTCCCCCTGCTGAGCGTATGTTTACCAGCCTTGGACTCATGACTGCAAGTCTTGACTGGCAGACATCCTGGTGAGCCAAAAATCAAGAATATTTTCTCGGTCTGCCTTCTTATCTTGCACTCCCATCGTGTTTCTGCTATGGATTTTGGCAAAAATAAGTACACTTTCTAGAAACATATTTTGCCTGGGATAAGTTTTAGAAGCTAGGACTACTGTGATAAACTTTAAAAATATTAGACATTCGATGACTTTGCATTGGATTAATAACTTCAGAAGAACTATATTCTTCCAAGTCCAAGGCTGCAATGCTACCTTGTATCAAAATTCCATCAGGCTGACAGAATAGATTAAGAATTGAGTAAGCTAAATCTGGAAGCTTGGTTTCTTTCCATTTTAACTTTCAGAGCCAAGTAAATTGGATGTCAGACCTTACTTCTTTTGGTCATTAATGTGTTTGGATCTTAACTTGCAAGAAATTTTATTTTTTGAACAAAATTCTCTCCCTTGGGCTATCATGATGGAAGTCACTTAGATTCCAGATTGGGGTGTCTCTTTTCTTTCTTTCTTTCTTTCTTTTTTTTTTTTTTTTAGAGAAGGAGTCTTGCTCTGTCACCCAGGCCAGAGTGCAGTGGTGCTATCTCGGCTCACTGCAACCTCCACCTCCCAGGTTCAAGCAATTCTCCTGTCTCGGCCTCCCAAGTAGCTAGGATTACAGGCATGCACCACCATGCCCATCTAATTTTTGTACTTTTAGTAGAGATGGGATTTCACCATGTTGGCCAGGCTGGTCTTAAACTCCTGATTTCAGGTGATCTGCCCACCTTTCCCTCCCAAGTCTGAGATTACAGGTGTGAGCCAACTTGCCTGGCCTTGGAGTATCTCTTCTAACTCAGCCTCTTCATGTTATTATCTGATTTCAATGCAGAAGCCTATATTAAATAATGTAGCTGGATAGAATATGGGATGAAAAATAATACAGCCAATAAAAATTTTAGCTTTGGGAACAGAGTGACTACAGGGTTAATTTTATTTAACGTTTTGTCTTGACCATTTTCAGAGTCTTCAGTGAAAAAAATAATAAATAAAGTCCTAGGAGGACCCTAAAAGAAAGAGTTGTTATTAGAGGAGGAGAACCGTGCTGATAGAATTCCCAAAGGGGTAAGCACACACTCCTTGATTAGCATAAGCTTGATGGTTGACCCCACTGAATCAAGAGAAGCAGCAGCTGAGAAAATGTTAGATGGCTTCCAGAAGAGGAAGCTTTTCCTTATGTTGTCTTGCCTACCTCTTAATGCTCCCCAGAGAGGTGAGAACAATAATTATGTAGATGAGCAATAGCAGTTGGTCTCCACGCTTCTATATTGGGTGGAGCCAATTTATCAAAAGCCCTCCACATGGAAGAGATTATCTTTTTCTTTTTTCTCTTCTTCTACCTGGGACCTATGAAAGTTGGAAGTCAGCCCCTCAGTTTCCTCCCTGAAAGCCATTCCCTGTGTCGTGAATTTGATAAGCCTGTTTAGCTCTCATTCCCTGTGTCATGAAGTTGGTAAGCCCGTTTAGCTCTCACACCAAAACCACAGCATTCATTATCACTTTACATGCATGATAATCCTTAGTTGGTCTTTCTGGATCCTTTGTGTTCTATCTCTAGTCAGGTGGACCTCATGCAAAGAAATGGGCACTCAGCCTCTCCTCCTCCCACAACCTGCACATTGGCCAGTTTCTGTCTTCTCTCGGCTTATATCTCATCCTCTTATCCTGTTTTGTCACCTTTCATCTCATTTCAGCCTCCATGTTTTCTTGTTTGTTCTTGAGAATACAGAGTAGATGCCCTCAAAGGCATTGTTTTCTCTTGTGAACAATCATCAGAAGAAGGCAACTGTTAGGATTCTTGTGTTTAGAACCCCCTAGGTTTCTCCTCCACATGCTTTCATGAGCCTTGAGTTTGTGTTGTTGCCTCTTTCTCTAAGTGAATGGGAGTAGAGACATAGTGATGAGGTGGCAGGAGAGAAGGAAGATGAGGAGAGAAGAGGAAGGAGAAGGAGTTGAGGATGAGAGGGGAGAGAATCTTCACTGCCTCAGAAAGGAGGTCGACACAGTAAGTTAGGAATTTCCTGGTCTTTTTGCTCGAATCTGCTAAGGATGCCTTTGTCCTGTCTGGCTCTAGTTTGGTTTCAAAATTATAATAAATGTTGGCCAACAGTGATGGCTCAAGACAGGACCACTCATGCTGTACAAATAGGTAATGCCTCATGGGGTTGGCAAATCATAACTATATGTGAGGTCCTTTCTGAAGAAATTGTTAAGAAAGAAGACTCATGCCAGGCAAGGTGTCAAAGCCTCAGCAACAGAAAGTGATTGGCTCATAGGTAGTAAGAAGAATTTACCAACAACAGTATAAGTTTGAAGAGGAAGGTTTTATTGGAAAGAGCACCGCAGAAGAGTGCAGCAGGGTGCCTCAGCAAGAGAACTGAGTGCATGGTGGTGAATTTTACCTTACGGGTATTTAGGGGCCTTAAAGCAGGAGCTTAAGAGTAAAATGGATCACATCAGCCATGTAGGTCATGACAAATGATTACATTTGTAGGAATTTTGATGTTTTGATGTCAAGAAGGGTTACACAATGAGTTTTGACATGCACGCATTCCGGAGATGTATAGAAATTCTAGTTATAAATTTTGCAGAAAGAAGCCTGAAACCAGGTGCTGGCTTTAGATAATAGGGAGGTCTAATTACTTCTGGATCCCCTAGATGAGAAGTTGCCCTCTGGATGGTCTGCTTGATGGCCACCGGGTGATCTTTGCTCTTCTCAACACAGGAAAGAAGAAAGCCAAACTAATGAGTATGACTCTCAGCCCACAAACTAGGGCATAAGAAATGTCCTGTTTGTATTCTATTCACATGATTTTCTGACTTCTTGCCCCCATTCCCACAGGCTATTGAGAAAAACTTAACCCGGTTCTTTCTGGAAATTCCTTCTCTGCCCTAAGCAGTGCGTCACATCCACAGTCTCCAATGCTGCCAAGGCCCAGCAGGGTAGAAGGAAGCTGGCATTGGGTCCTTCGCTGCTTGTCTGCCATTGCCCTACCAGGTGGCTTTAAGAGGACATTAAGATCTCTGTCACTGCAGCTGATGGAAAACACAGGGAACACCAGGCAGCCTTTCTCTTGTATTCTGCTGCCCCTGTGGTTATCTACCACCAGGACAGTGCAGGATCCCTCTTTCCTCACAACCAATAAACCTGCTCCTGTACTGCCTCCAGCCTGGGCAGACCCTGAGTCCTTCTCTAATTCTCATTAAACCACTTCTCTATCAACAGATCATCTCCCTGCAGACCTGAGAATGTACAGACAAAAACCACACACACACACACACACACACACACATATATATATGTGTGTATATATATATATATATATATATATATATATATTTTAATCTCATGACAAACTTCTGTACTTGTTTCAACATGGGGAACAAAAAGGGGATTAGATCAGTAGAAAAAAAACCATAAAACACTAACCAGCCATCCACCATCCTAACCACAAACACCCTTCTCTTTTCTTTCCCCGCCCCTCTGTCTCACATCTTAGTGTTAACCGCATATTTACCATAAGAAAGGATTGAAATAAATGTAGAATTTTAAAATAATAATTGTGTTTTTCAAAAAACAGAATGTAATAGAATACCCCCATTTTTCTAAGAGATAGTTTAATTGGTTTTTCTCTTCTTTTTTCCTTTCCCCTTGCACCTACTTCCCACTTAGCTCTTTCTGAAATACAAAATAACTTCTCACCTCTCCCTCCCCAGACATTCCCTACAAGGCAAGTTCATCTCTGTGCTCTGGGTCTTTACTCTAGAGTTGACAGTCTATTTGCAGACCAAAGCATATTCCCATGGAGATCCCACCTCCAGGAGCATGCTTTAGGCGTGTCCACTTGGCCACTTCAACAACTGACTGCTCACTTCATCCTTTACCTATAAAAGTGTTCACTTTTTGTTCCAAAGGCAAAGTGGCACATTCAAGGCAAGGTGAACTTCCCCCAAGCTAGCTTCAGAAATAAATTCCTTTTCTTGTACCAATGAGGCGGGAGAATAGAGTCTGGGGACAGAAAACTTAAGGCCAATTTGTGCTAACTTCCTCAAAGGGAAAACACCAAGGTCTCAGTGCAGGAAATCTAATGCCAATTCATGCTGACTTCCCAAGACATCACTCTCGTTAGTTGGACTCTACATGCAGAGAGCAACTAACCTGCTTTGGGGCTACAAGTTCATATTTATTTTGGACACTTTGGTAAATTCATAATACTATAGTGAAGAAAATAATAGTATACAATGCCACAACCCTGAAGTAAACACAGATGAGGTATTGATATGCACACAATATGGAAGTTTTCAAGAATTTTATGTGGCAGGTTAACTGAGTTGGAAATTAAGGGTTTGAGTTTTCTCAGCTGTGAGAAATGTTGTAGCCAATATTTCTATTTAGGCATTATATATTTCAATACTCAAAAACTTGGAGCCCAATATTTTATGAGGTTATCTCTACTATGGAATGTTCCTTTTGCTAATATAGAGTAATATTAAATTGTCCTGTTTAATTTTTAAATTTTTGTCTTGAATATGCTTTTAATATTTCTATTGTCTTCCTTGAGTCTGTTCATGGCTTCCTAATACCTAAATTTTACTTTTAAGTTCATTCTGAGTTCCCTGTTTTAACATCTGTTTTAGTTTGAGAGTCTGTTTTTGATAGGTAACTTTACTCATGACAGATATTATCACAATTTCTGTTTGGTCTTACTCCTTGGAAAGCTTATCAGGGAGCATGGCTAGAAGGCCTCAGGAAACTTACAATCATGGCAGAAGGCAAAGGGGAAGGAAGCATGTCTTACATGGTGGCAGATGAGAGAGAGAAAGAGAGAGAGGGAAGGAGGAGGGGGGAGAGAGAGAGGAAGAGAGAGAGGGGGGAGAGAGGTGAGGGGAGAGAGAGACAGAGAGAGAGAGAGAGAGAGAGAGAGAGAGAGAAATTGCCATACATAAAACCATCAGATCTTATAAGAACTCACTATTCTGAGAACAGCATGGGGGAAATGGCCCCCATGGCCCAATCAACTCCCACCAGGTCTCTCCCTCAACACCTAAGAATTACAATTTGGATAACAATTCAAGATGAGATTTGGGTGAGGACACAGAGCCAAACCACATTACTCCTGTAATCACCCAAAGGGTTCACCTTGCCCAATGCCTAAACAGAGTCAATTTATCAAGAAAGGGGAATTACAATGAAAAAAAAGTAATTCACACAGAGCCAGCTGTGTGGGAGACCAGAGCTTTATTATTACTCAAACCAGTCTCCCCTAGCATTCAGGGATCAGAGTTCTTAAGGATAATTTGGCAGGTAGGGGTTCAGGAAGTGAGGAGTGTTGATCGGTCAAGATGGAGATGAATCGTAGGGGGTCAAAGTGAGTTTTTCTTTCTTTTATTCTTGGGTGGGATTGCAGAACTGCTTGAGCCAGATTACTGGTCTGGGTTGTGTCAGCTGGCACATCTAATGCAGAGTCTGCAAAATAGCTCAAGCACTGATTTTAGGTTTTATAATAGTGATGTTATCCCCAGGAGCAATTTGGAGAGGTTCACCAGTGTGTGTGAGGTGGACCTATTTACACACTAGTAAAGTATTTGACAATAAATGTCCTGATCACGTTTCACTAATAAGAACAAATAGAATTGGTGTAGAAGCAATCACACTGTGAAACAATTTGTTTTAAGATCGCTCCATCTTGTCAGAACCAGGTGTTGTCTCTGCCCAAATGTTAGCTGTCAGTCTCTTTAGGCTTTTCAATTCAGACAAACGAGGCTCTCATTCATACTGATTACCAGTTCCAATCATTGGGTTAGCACAATCACTTTAGGGTAACTATATTTAAAAGAGCTGAATAAATTAAGCAAAAACAACACAAAAAGTTTCCTTCACATTAAGTATAAAATCTGACAGAAACTGTTATATATAATTTTGTGTACCTTCTCCTAGCTCTTTGGCCTACAAAATAAATTTCAGCACCTCTCAGGTGAACACTAAGACCCTGAGTCTCTTTGCATGTCCTAAATCTTTGTCTCCAGTCACTCCACAGTTCTGACCACAACTTTCCTACTTGCCAGACTTACTATTTACTATTTTCCAGTTGAACTACAAACTTTTATATCTTGATGAGTTTACTTAGATTTTTCAAAATGTATGCTCCCCTGCCCGTCCAATGAGAAGAATTTTATTCATTTCTCATGACTCAGTCCAAATATCTCATTCTTTGTCACGTAACCTTCCTTTTGAGTCAAGTTAATTGTTTCTTCAGGCTTATTCCTATGGCAATTACCACACTGTAGCACCCTGGTATGTAACACCGATATCTTTCAGAGAAGGAACTGTGTACTATTTATATTTGAATCCCCAGACCTAGCACAAATGGAACAAATGTCTATTCCTTCACTCATTTACTTAAAACATTCACTACTGTTGAATCAAGTTTAGACTAAAGCTGCCTCCTTACATATTTAAGTTCGGCCTGAAGGTTTTGCTGTACATTGTGAACTACAAAGAGTGGAGGTGTAAACCAACCATAGCCCACATCTGCGCCAATCACTGAGTTTCGGCCAATCAAATGTAGGCAACTGTTCAAACTGTGTTCATAGAAGTCACAGAGCTGAAATCAATCCAGTTGTTTCCTGTACCTCACTTCCATTTTCTGTACATCATTTTCCTTTTGCTGTCTGTAAATCTTCCACCACGTGGCTGCACTGGAGTCTTTTTGAATCTGCTGTGATTCTGAGGGCTGCTCAAGTTGAGAATCATTCATTGCCCAGTTAAACTGCTATAAATTTAATTCTGCTGAAGATTTTTTTTAACGTGACTCACCATATTCCAGGCACTTTCTAGGCTCTCACAGTGCAATAGTGAAAGAACAAAGTCTACTTTTATAGAACATCCTCAATAAAAAAATAGTTTGGTTGAATTGAAATTTTTGAAAATATTATGTATTCTTATAAAATGACATGCCTGGCTTTCAAAGAAATTTAGTGTAACTAATTTAGTCTCTATCTGACTTGTATGAGAAATCATTCCTTTGTGATGCTGTTTAGCTGCTTTTTTGGAATTTATTGAAATAATAACAGTATTTTTTTCCTTTATGATAAAATACTTAGCATAGAGTTATGAGCTTCTTTCAGCAATTATAAAATGAATAAGTAGCCATGGAGGTTTCACTGAAACTTGAAACTACCCTGGGCTCAGCAGGTGCCCTTAGCACAGAGTAAGGGCTCATTAAGTATTTGTAGAGTGAGTGAGTGAGTGAATGTAGTCACAGAACAATGCTTCTGTTATAAGATAGTTATTGAGAACGCTAAAATGATAACTACATACTGGTTGCTTAAAATATATATGATTTCTGCTGGGAGCAGTGGCTCACGCCTGTAATCCCAGCACTTTGGGAAGCTGAGGCGGGTGGATCGTGAGGTCAGATGTTTGAGACCACCCTGGCCAATATAGTGAAACCGCATCTCTACTAAAAGTATGAGAAAATAGCCAGGTATGGTGATGTGTGCCTGTAGTCCCAGCTACTCAGGAGGGTAAGGCAAGAGAATCGCTTGAACCCAGGAGGTGGAGGTTGCAGTTTGCCGAGATCGTATCACTGCACTCCAGCCTGGGGAACAGAGTGAGACTTCATCTCAAAAGTATATATATTGAATATATATATATATATACATATGATTTCTATATACAGTATATGATTTCTATGCATATAAGTCCATATTTTTTTTCTCAGAAATTCAGATTTTATATTCATAACAAGGTAGGATAGATTCTACTTGACAGTTTGAAAAAATCTTATTTCTACATCAGAAAAGGACTGAATCCCTCTGTCAGAGGCATTTGAACAAGAGCAGTTCTATCTTGAATAGGGGCTGGGTAAAATGAGGCTAAAACCTACTGGGCTGCATTCCCAGGAGGTTAGACATTTTACGTCACAGGATGAGATAGGAGGTTGACACAAGATACAGGTCATAAAGACCTCACTGATAAAACAGGTTGAGTAAAGAGGCCGGCCCAAACCCACCAAAGCCAGGATGGCCACAAGAGTGACCTCTGGTTGGTCTCATGGCTCATTATATGCTAATTATAATACATTAGCATGCTAAAAGACACTCACACCAGCACCAGGAAAGTTTACAAATGTCATGGCAATGTCGGGAAGTTACCCTGTATGGCCCATAACCCTCAATTCTGGGGAACTGCCCACCTCCTTTCTTGAAAACTAATGAATAATTCACCACTTGTTTAGCATATAATCAAGAAATAACCATAAAAATGGGCAACCAGCAGCCCTAGGGGCTTCTCTGCCTCTGAAGTAGCCATTCTTTCATGCCTATACTTTCTCAATAAACTTACTTTCACTTTACTCTATGGACTTGCCTCGAATTCTGTCTTGATCAAGATCCAAGAACGCTCTCTTGGGATCTGGAAAGGGAGCGCTTTCTGGTAACAGATTCATATCCTTAGTTGTATCCAACTGCATGTAAGTTTCTGAACAATGAAAAATTTAAAAAAAAAACATTGAATGTATTTGAAATAGAATGTAAAAGGTGAAAGAATACTGTAAGAAGTTGTAGTACTGATGTCATACAAAAGAAGCATGTCAAAAGAAGTCATTTATAAGTACAGAGGTGGTGTACTCTGAAATGAAGTGGACTGATGTGCTGTACTTGGCATGGTTGAGGTTTTGCATCTCAGTTAATCTTGCCATGCACCAACCTGTCAAGTTGAAGTGATTCTCAAAAATGGTGTGAAAAATAGTGTCTTGGTTTAGACAGATTCTTTTGTTTTGATTTTGCAATGTTCTTATATTTTTGACACATCTAACATTTTTCGTTTTTGAAATATTAAGACATTTTTAAAGGTTAAGTATCATCCGACTATCTTAAGAACCCCTGTATTTCTAAATTTCCAGTTGTCACTTCCATAGATGGGTAATTTGAGAAAGAATAAACGTACACATACACACACACACAAATATACAAACTGTATACTTTTTACAAATATAGAACACTATATTTTTATAGTTTTAAGGTGAATTTAATAGATGATGCAGTTACATGGTTCAAAACTCAAAACATACATTAGAGTGACAGTCTCTCACCTCTCCATCTTCTTTCTTAGAGGCCAATAATGTTATCAGTTTCTTGTTTCTCATTCAAGTACTCTTTTGTTTCTATTTCGCTACTTCCCTTGCTTTCTTTCCATACATGGAAGCATAGAAACATGCTACATACAATGTCGTGCATGTTACTTTTTACTTAATAATCTATCTTGGAAATTATTCAATATTAGGACACAAAGTAGTTCTGCCCTCTTTTTTTACAGTTGCATTGTTTTCCATTGTGTGAATACACTACAAATTATTGAAGTAGACTATTAACAGACAGCTATGTCTCCAACCTTACGTTATTGCAAATTCTTGTTAAAATTCTTCAATAGACAACCTTGTTCTTTGATCATTTAGCATATGTGTAGATTTATATATGAGATAAATTCTTACAAATGGAGGAGTGATGATTTTGGTTTTTTTAATGTTTATTTTAGGTTCAGGTGAAGGTTTGTTACATAGGTAAACATGTGTCATAGAGGTTTGTTATACACATTATTTCATCACCCAGGGGGTAAGCCCAGTACCCAGTAGTTATCTTTTCTGCTTCTCTCCCTCCCCCCACTCAAGAGTGGTTATTTTGCCAAATTATTGCCCTTTTGTATTCTAGAGAATTCATTCCTATCTGTCTTCCTTACACATGCATCAGAGGGATGTTTCCCCACACCTGTCAACAATGTGTGCTGCCAAACTCTTTTGGTTTTGCCAATATGATAGGAGAAAAAGACTATTTCAGTGAAGTGTTAGTTTATATTTTATTACCACGAATGATGCTGAATATCTTGAATGTGTTTAAAAACCTTTCATGTTTGCCCACCTGTAAACTGTCAGTTCAATTCTTCACCCTCTCTTCTATTGAATTACCGGCAGCTTTTTTCTTATTGATTTAGTATATGTTTTCTATTTTAAGAAAATTTGCCCTTTGTTTGTTTCAATAAGTTGCAAGTAATTTTCCCAGTTTGCTGTATGACTATGGACTTTGCTTATGATATTTATGCTATGGAGAAATGCTGATTTTTAGGTACTACATTTATGAATCTTTTATTTCATGGTTTCTGTGTTTTAAGTCCTAATTGAAAGGACCGTTTCTACTTTTCACATAGTTTCTTCTAGAACTTAAATGTCTGTTTAATTTTAAATATTTGATACATCTGTATTTCGGTTTACAAAGAAGTATTGATCCAATCATATAATTTATAGAAGACTATCTATTCATCTTTACATTACTTCTGAATAATTTACCCTTTCTTTATGCATTTGTTAGCCCACTTCCATCACATATATTCCTGTTCCTAGACATTTACTTGGTTCTATCCATGTTGATGTTACCAGGCTATTTTAATTACTCAGTTAGTTGTTATGCATTAGTATATGTTTTAGTGTTTGGTAAGGATAAATTTCCTTCAGTAACTGTTTATTATTCAAAAATTTTATTTCTATTCTTGCTTGTTTATTTTTTTTTCCATTTGAACTTCAGGACCATCTCCCTAGCTAAAATATTTTTTTAAAGTATTTACTGTGATCACATTACATGTATAAATTAATTTAAAGATAATTTACATCTTTATGATGGTGACTATTCCTATCCAAGTTCACAGTGTATCTTTTTCTATTTTTGCATCTTCTTTTATTTCACTGCTGAGCATTTGCGTTTTCTTCGTATAGGTATTTGTAATAAAGGCACGCATTTATTTCTTGGTGTGGCAGTTACTGCAATTTGACACACACTTCCACCACTTCTCACACATTCTCCTGCACCACAGAGGAGGTAAAGCTGGAAGTCCTTCTACCAAGCAGAAATGTCCATGCAAGACTTAGAAGGCAGATGTGAATGGTGTGAGGCAACATCTAGACTCAGGGAGATGGAATTTCCAAGGGCATCTGCAGCAGAGGTGCCACTATCATATGTACAGAGGAGGAGGTGGCAGCTTCAAGGTTTCCACTAAACAAACAGTGGATCAATCTGCATCAATCCTGCCTGTGAAGTAACTGAAATAGTTTCCCTGATTCTTGTAGAAATTCTGCAAAAAAATCTTTATGATTAATCTACCTGATATTCTGTTTCCTTAGAACTAAAAAAAGTTTGCCGGCAACAGACCATCAAGGCAATTGGAATTTACAATCAGCTCTCTGACTCAGTTTGGGTTAAAGGGTTATCATTAATGGATGGGACATCATATTCCATAACACAAAGTGGTAAAATAGTTATGTAAAGGATCATCTTTGGGAGAGTAAGTGGCAGCTGTGATAGGCGACTTTGATGTGGCACTAGATATAGAAGGATCATGGAGTGGGCTGGCTGCATCTAACTACACTGGAAGGTAAAATAATAGGACTCCATTTTTGTATTTTGGGGTTAAGACATGGTTGGTAGCCCTGGTAGACTGAACTTCTGATCATGGACAGCAAGTGACTGTCTAATTTGTTTAGATTCTCACAGCATTAGGCTGGGTGTGCCCAGCAGCATTCTACCCTCAAGAGGAAGTGGTCTGTATGAGCTGAACTTGAGGAGCTCTCGAAAGCACAAGTACTTTGCTTGAGCAGGTGGTAAGCACTCCCAATGTGCCTACTCCTGCCATGTGCCCTTTTTACCATTCTTGCATATCTACAGCTCCATAGGGATCATCCTGCAACCCCTTTACTAAGGCCAAAATAAATTAAGCACTGCACTATGTGATGGCCCCAGCGAACTACTGAAGAATTACTCTCCTCTCAGGGCTATCCCTAATGGCTCAGGAATCCTCTAAGTGCTCAGATCTCCAAGCAGTATATAACTTTAAGCCCTTTCCCTGAAAGGACAGGTGGCTAGATATTTATGCTCCTGTGTTGATGCTGGTGATTTGCTAAACAATCAAAGATTCAGAAGGAACAAGATTTGAAGATCAGTAACAATAAGGTTTGGAGAAGAGGTTTGTGTAGGTGCCTCTCAGAATGCTAGAAAAGTGTGAGTATATTTTCATCCTAGAGAACACTCCTCAGGAGGAGTCTATAAAAGAGATTCTAGATAAGAAAGTGGGCAAGAAGACATGCTCTGTGAATGTCAGCCAGCCTCTTTCTCCAGATACACTGTTAATCACAATGGGCTAATGAGATGACCACAGGAGGCGGAGAAGGAGATTCCATGTGAATTTCACAACATGTACTTCCCTCACCAAGTCTGACCTACCTTCAAGTCAGCCAGCAGCAGAGACCAACTCTAACTTCCAAATATAGCCCCATAGTCCAGGGGGACCAGATTGCACCTGGTGTCAGATCAATAGAATTGGATCCCTTTCATTATGTAATGGGCAGTGATATATCACATTCAAATAGAAACCTATTTTCATTATATATACTCTGTTTCCTGCAATTCCTCTAGCAATACCATCCATGGACTTAACGAACCCATTCATCATAATGATACCTGTCTCCTAACCAAGGATCGCATTTTAGGCAAAAGAAGTAAGAGATCATGTTTTACTGTGATACACAATTTACTTGAGAGATAAACTGCTCACTTGGAGATGATTATCGTCATACAGCGAGCAGATACTCACAACCCTGGAGCTCACCACAACAGCACAGGCGGTGGCTAAAAAATTATAATAGAAGCTGGGCGCAGTGGCTCACATCTGTAATCCCAGCACTTTGGGAGGCTGAGGCGGGCGGATCACGAGGTCAGGGGTTCAAGACCAGCCTGACCAACATGGTGAAATCTGGTCTCTCCTTAAAAATACAAAAATTAGCCGGTCATAGTGGTGGGACCTGTAATCCCAGTGACCTGGGAGGCTGAGGCAGGAGAATTGCTTGAACCCGGGAGGCAGAGGTTTTGGTGAGCTGAGAGCATGCCATCGCACTCCAGGCTGGGCGACGGAGTGAGATTCCATCTCAAAAAAAATAAAAATAAAAATAAATAAAATTTAAAAAAACTATAATAGAAGTACAGTATGCCATACAGTTTATTTATGCAGTTATAATTTAATACTGCATCTTTACGTTTCTCTCAGCTTCTATGCACCATGCATGGTCTGTGTTTGTGTGTGTTTGTTTTGATAAATTTAAACTTCTTATAACAGATTTGTGTATATTTTATGGTAGTAAATGATAAATGAGACTAGTATACACAAACACACACACACACACACACACACACACACACACACATACAGAGAGAGAGAGCGGCAGAGAGATGGAGTTTCACTCTTGTTGCCCAGGCTGAAGTGCAATAGCATGATCTTGGCTCACCGCAACCTCTGTCTTCCAAGTTCAAGTGATTCTCCTGACTCAGCCTTCGAAGTAGTTGGGATTACAGGCATGTGCCACCAAGCCCTGCTATTTTTTTTGTATTTTTAGTAGAGATGGGGTTTCTTACATGTTGGTCAGGCTGGTCTCAAACTCCCGACCTCAGGTGATCTGCCCATCTCAGCCCCCCAAACTGCTAGGATTACAGGTGTGCACCACAGCACCCGGCCATATTTTATACATTCATGACATATTTTATGTTTTCTTAATTTTTTGATTTCTAGATTACAATGTTTATATGAAAGCCTTTTTCAAATTGTTGCAAATCTCCAAATAGTTTTCAAATACATTGATTGAAAAAATCTGCATATAAGTGGCCCTATGCAGTTCAACCCCATTTTGTTAAAGGGTAAGTTGTATATACTATATAAGTAGAGTTTAAAGAAAAAAATAATAATACCCTGTACCCATCAGCCAGTTTAAGCATTATAGCCTGACTTCTCTGAGGTTCATGCTCTACTAAATTCATGTGTGGAAATTATCCCTGCCAAAGGGATACATGCACACTGCCAAGCAAGTGTGATGGCTGTTTTATATCACATTATATTATTTTCATTATCATTACTTTTATTTCCAGGGTGGGTTTGAACTACATGGAAAATGTGTGTATGTGGCTTAATGTGAGTGCTCTGTGATTCAATGTATTATTTAAATAAAGAGTAGCAACAACATTATTCCTTCACATTCGCATGGCCTTATTCACAACGTCATGGTCCCAGTTGTCTATTACATGAATATGGGAAAAGCTACAATGAAAAAGCAGCACCAGAACCGGCCACCACTACAAGAAGTTTTTAAAAAAGTGCTAATGTCATAAAAAATGTGTATTGTTGTTGTTTACATTTTGCTAGCTTTCATATATAGATATAAATATATTACATTGCAATCTAAGTGGTGTGATACAGAAAACCAAAAAAGAAAAAAAAACAGTATAACATTGCAGATTTCTCTAGATGTTAAAGAAAATAATTGCAGACTTACAGACTCAAAATTGGAAATGAGAATATGATATTGGTCAGTATATAGTAAGCCATATTAATGACAAAGTATTAGCATAGATTCAGAGGTCAACATATCAAGCCTTCTCCACTATGTAGTCAGCCTCATACAACACTGGATGTGCAGCAGTTGTGGGGTTAAAGAGCTTGTGGCCACCTCTTCACCACCTCCAAACCCTGAAGCCCTATAACAGGGTTGGGAGAGCCTGTAGTTGCAAGTAAATTCCAGAGCCACAATACAGCCTGAGCATATCTTTTAAGGGACTCACTCTGCACAATCCCAACACACAGTCCCTTAGGATCCTCAGAAAATAGAAAAGAAGTTACTGAGAGAAGGAAAGGGTGATTAAAATGACAACAGGTGTTAGGAAGGTGGGCCTTCAATGAATATCATATTATGGTAGACATTTTCAAAATTTTGAAAATTACAATATTGAGTTTTTAAAATAAACTTATCCAAGATACCATCATTTCTAGAAGCCATGGAAGTGATTAACTGGAACTTGCAGAGATTCATTTAAAGTTTCATAGGAAAGATTTTAGAAACTATGTCATTAAAGTTTTAAACAATCCTCCTTTTCTACAGGCCAAGGACTGGTGAGCTAAACGCTTTGGAATTTATAGCTAATTTTGCTAATGCCGTACAGAACAATACAGAGTTTATTTGTGCTGAGTTGTTAATGTTAACAGTAACAACAGTAAGAGCTTTGCAGGAAGTGAGGACAGAAAGTTTCATCTGTAGAACCAGTGCCATGCTGACAACTGGAATTACCTGGAAGTCAGTAATTCATTTCATCTGGATCTCTAGTATCCAGAATTGATTACCTGGAATTTAGTGGTTTCACAGCAGCCCTTTTCAAGGGCAGACCACAGTCAAAGTTGATGTCCCAAACAGAAAGGCTTCAAAAGACATTGAGATTTTTCATCTAGGAAATAATCCACCTGAGTGCTGTCTGTGTGTAAGGGCTACCTAGACTTTGCTATTTTCATATCCTATAACAGGCACAGGCAAGAGCAACCATGTTGTTACTTGCAGTCCCCAGCTTGTAGTGACGCAAACAGTTTTTGTGCTAGACACAAGGACGATTTTATGGTGGTGCATGTAGGATCTTCGGGTGATGAGTCCATCTGTGACCAGCATCACAGTGCTCTTGGATGCAAACCCAAGGATTGTGATCAATCAGTGCTGTGGAGAGGGGTACAGAACCCATATGGATACCCCCAGTCTGAGGCCATCTGCTGCTCCAAACTTTGCTTAAAAATGGCAGAAAGTGAAGGCTGCTGGTGGGGAAATGAGACATAAAGAAAACTTATTGTTTGGAGAGTGCTTCAGGCATTTCTCTACCCAGGAAAATGAAAGCGAAGCCTTTTATTATGGCGTCCCTAAAGAGTCTGCTTTAAAATTGATGAACATCTATTTTCTGGAGCTATGGGTTTGGAAATTTTAAACTCTCCAAGGATTAGAGTGTATGTGATTTCGACGATATGTAACAAACTGAGATAAATACCCAAATACTATGTACACTACACACCTGTTTAAGAGAAAGTATGAGTTAATAATTTTAACTTATATGTTATGCTTGGTTGTTTATAAAGAAATCTATGACTGCTGATTTTCCGGGGCATATATTTATCACCTATTATTTAACAACAAGTGTTGAATAATTTGATTAAATTCTCCCAAATCTCATGACAAACATGAGAAGTTATATTCAGAGACATCAGAAAGTTAAATATCACTCTTTATATTTCATACAATTATTTGTATTTGTACCTTTGAAGCTAAGTAATCTTTCACAAGACATGAAATTTCTAGGAGGATATTTTCCTAATTTTTAAAACATGGTTCAGAGTCAAAATTATGTGACTCCTATGTTGATTCTAACACAACTCAGCATATTATATCATGAAGAGAGAAGGCTTCTGAAGTGGTACAAAAAGTAAGCAGTGGAAAGAGTAGCATTTACTCTAAAGTGGATGATGAGATTGGAAGGAGGCCTTGAAGATCTGACCCTAATGGCCTTATGCTAAGTTTAAAACATGCACATCAGGGCATTGCTGCCTTTTCCATAGAGCACAGGGACACTCTCAGTATGTGAGGCCACCATCCATTCTGCACAGCTATGTACAGGCAGTTAGCCAGATGCCTTGGTGCTTTTCATTTCTGAAAATTACCATCAGCACCAAAAGGAATATTGACACACAGCGTCTGTATAAAGCACTGGCATATCCACATGCCATGCTTCCGGGTGCACACAGTCCATCAGGCAGTATTTTGATAATGATTATGGTACTTTTTAAGTTTCATGGATATAATGTTTAAGGCTGTCATCCTACCAACTTCAAAAACACTATTCTCAGAGCTTCCAGTTGGTTCTATGTGGAAAGACTCACTTTTGCTTCTAGAGCTCACTTTTGGGGTCTCTCTGGGGGTCACACAAACAATATCTGTCTACACCATGTTTTAAAATCTGGGCACTAGAGACATTATTATGAATTCACAAACCTGCATCTTTTTGTAAATAAGTCCAAAAATACTCGAAAGGCACATACAAATAAATCCTGATAATTTCAAAGATCTTCAGACATCCTACTTGGAGGTGCTGAAGGTGAAATTTTGCCCAGGCTATAATTTTCCCATACTGCACTCCAGGGCCAATGGAGAGCCTTCTACTTTACCGAATCTATACCAAGATTCCCCAGCAGATCAAGGCAAACAGAAAGGCTTGATCACGAATAAGGAGCACTGCTCAGCAGGAACCTGACGCAGAGTAGAAGTGAATGTGGTGCTGAGATTTATGAAGTTTGGCATTTAAAAGAAACTTCCATGGAACTCTTTAATGATCTTCGTGACCACACCTAAGCCTTAAACAAGAGGCTTCCAGCTTTCCCAGATGTATGAGACTCTACGCCAGAAAACACAAATGTCCCAAGGATTATCACCCTGTGGGGGATTTGCTTGAATCCCCAGCAGATGTAAAAGAAGCAGACAGGAGGCAGATTGCCAAGCCATTTTTTATTTCACGGAGTTATAAGTTTGCCCAACAGTTAAATCTTTCCAACACCACCTTAGTGAAGATACATGTAGAGCTTGAACACTTCCTGTTTTCTCATTCTTATGTCCTGATGCCAATTCCTAAATGACTATACCTCTTGATTCGGTGGAAGGGTGATTTTTTTTAGAATCACCTGCCTAATAGAGAAGAGAGCTAAAACTGTCATTGCCTACTTTAATTCAGCATTGATTCACAAGGAAGTATAATCTGCTTAATTGTTTAAATTAATATGTTTAATCAGTAGCAAAGAATTGCTTTATTTTTAGCAGCACAGAACAGAGACTGGGACCATCCTGGAGCTGATAAGCTGGCTGAATTGAGTAGGGTATTTGTTCCTTGGGTGTACATTGCAGAGACTACCTCTGGGGACCTCGATCTATCAGGGCTAATGTTCTGCTCAGTCTCAGAAGCATTACACAGAAAGCTAGAACAGTACCAAAATCAATGTTGATGTCTTAAGGAACTCATGCTTACTTCCTTCCTCAAAAAGGTAGGTAAATATAAAGACCTTTTTAAAAGAGCAGTCCATTATTTCAGCAATTGAGACAGACCATGGTAAAAACATCAGCGAGCTGTCTACAATGAACATAGTTTGATGGCTTTAAGACAGTTTCTTACTGCTGAGATCTCAATAGTCTGTGACAACAGCCCTTTGTGAAAAACTGGACAAGCCCTCTAAGTTGGGAGGGATGGAGCTGCCTGTGTGAGCGTGTGCACTGTAACTGTGAATGTTCAAAGCAACAGAGCCCATGACAACAATAAATTTAAAAAAAATCCCACCAAGTATGACATCTCTGAATCTCAGCCTCTTTAACATGGTTCAAAATGTATTTTGCAGGCTAAAGCAAACTGTGCCATCCTAAGAAAAAGTCATGGTTCTTTTTCAAAATGCTTGGGACTAATTACAGGTAACACTGGCCCCTCAGATGTCCATGAACCAAGTACTTTTTTTTTCTCTAATCTTGCGTGATGCTGCCATAGTTTCCAAGGGTACCTGTGCTGAATGTATTCATTTCCTGAGGCTGTCATAATAAATTACCATGTAGTGGATGGCTCAAAGGAGCCTGGAGTCTGAAATCGAGGTGCCAAGAGGGATTCTGTTGCCTCTGAGGGTGAATCCTTCCTCGTCTCTTCCAGCTTTTGGTTGCTCCAGGCGTTCCTTGGTTTGTGGCAGCATAAATCTAATCCTCATCTTCATAATAATAGAATTATCCATAATTCTAATCTTATTTTTAATGAGTTTCTCTATGTATCTTCTCCTTCTGTCTAAGGACACCGTCCCTGAATTGAAGAGCCAACCCAATCTAGGATGATCTCTTCTCAAGATCTTTACCTTAGTTACATCTGCAAAAGACTCTTATTTCAACTAAGACCATATTCTGAGGTTTTGGGTTAGCGTATCTTTTGGTGGCCACAATTCAACCCATTGCAGTAGACCTAAACACAGCTGCAGGAACATAGGCTGCACACCTGCTTATGCCTCCCTGGAGGGCCATGAATGTCTTCTCTTGGAAAAGATTTTATAAGTACATTCCCACAGGGCACTGCTACCATGTCTTCCTGAATCCATGTGGCAGCGATCATGTCTTGCGACACCATGGGAAGCCCAAAATGTTTGGAATTACTTCTGCAAATACCCTGACAGAGAAAAAGCATGTTCCCAGGTGTATTTGATGGTCTAATTTTTGCAATCCTTGAGATTGCCCTTAGTACTCTAAAGAGAAACATCCCCTAGATAGCACACTGGTTTCAGATTTTGAAAAAAAAATGCAGGAATGACCAAAGATTTGAGTAATACTAAAGTCCCCTTAAAACCACAAGGTGTCCATGGGCAAGAGGAAAGTTTTTTGATCCCAAAGCTTAGCCCACCTTTGCTTCCAACCTCTGATCAGTCACTGATGGAGGGTCCAGAGAAGCTGTGTTTAATGAAAAACTGAAGAATATATCTGCTGAGGAAAACGTGGTCACCACCATTACCTATATCACATGGATATGAGCATTTAAAAAGCCTTAAATACTCTGAGTGTCTAAAAAGAAAAACTTTTAAGAGAAGATACAATAAGTCTGTACTTCAACAAAGCTCTATGTTTCAAACCAGAGTAAACCAGGAAAAGAGACTACATCTTTTTTTTTTGAACTGAGAGATCCATCAATCAGCTTTTACCTAACCCAGCATAAATCAACCATATAAAAAAAATACAGAACTGCTTCTGAACAAGGTGAAGCAGGTATAGAGGTTGCTGTATGACAAGAACAAGGGCCATTAGAACGCAACAGGAAGCACAAAGCTTCTACCCCTAACAACAGGGACTTGGTCTGTGTTTGCAAAACAGTTGAGCACAACTAAGCAACACCCTCAAGGGTGGGAAATATTTATGAGACTCTTATCAGAACGAAACTTTCTGTTTTATATCTTGAGGAAACATACTCAGAGATATCAGCTGGAGCAGATGAAACTTAAATTACCGGGCAACATCATCTCAGCGAAAATGCCCAGTACATTGGCTCCGAGGAAGTGAAAGATTATCCTGATTTAAGTATGTCAGGACTAAATATTTTGAAGGAAAAACATGATTTGCTTTATAAAAAATAGAATTTTGTTTTTCTAAAAATAAAGGTTTTATAAGCATTCTGCTTTCCCTCTTTAAAAGGGAAAAATTAGAGGTGACAGAGGGCAGGGGAGAGATAAAACAGAGTTCAAGCCTTAGGGAAGGGTGGCAAAGAGGGTGATATTGGGCTGATAATGGCATGTGGTGTGGGGCTGGGCTCATGATGGACATACAGCAGGGGTCATAAACTTTTTCTGCTAGGAATGAGATAGTGAGTAGTTCAGGCTTCGCAGGGCCAGCTAGTCTCTGTCACACTACTCAACTCTGACACTGCAGGATGAAAGCAGTCATCAGTCACGCATAAACACATGACTGCAACAATGTCCCAATAAAACTTTATTTACAAAAACAAAATATGGCCCATCCACATGCATATAGAGAAGGAATGATAAATATAATTCGTGGAGTAAAAACAATCATGAAACTGATGCTATATTATCAATTATAGCAATTTTTAATATGCATATTCACGATGACCAAACACTTCACTGGTCTATCCCTTGGTAGGCAGAGAATGGAGAAAACATTTAAAATGTTGCCCCATATCTGGATGTTTCAGTTACATGGCAGTAAAATGTAACTCTCCATGTTTATACTTAGTGAAATAATGTATTTCATCTCTGGGTGACATCTATGACAGCATCCAGAACACTACAGGTGACCATTTTAACACTGTCAGCAAAAGCTCTGGCAAGCCAGTATCTGCCATCATTTGCTTAGGCAGAGAGCAGTGTTCTGGGAAGAGGAGACTGGACCATTCAGTGGCTGGTCTAATGGCAAAATGTGTGGTCTTGGCTTTACTCTTCGTGATTCTCAGAGAGAACTTGTTACTTTCTGTGTTGTTCCCTAGCCTGCACAGGAGTCACTTCCTGATTCAGTTCCTGGGTTCCCCACGCACATCCAGAGGCCCCAAGTCAACATCATAATCTTTAAAGTAAAGAGGATTTTTATAATCACCTCCACCAGTGGCACGATTATCCATGGATGACAAAACTCAGTGTGAATTCTGTTAGCAACTGCCTCTGGAATGGATTTTCCTGTTTACATTCTTGGCTTCCAGAGGTACACTAAACACCTTCCTACCTTCCCAGTCCACCAGGTACATAGGATTGGCTGGAGACAGAACTCCAGCAAGACCCCAATGTACAACAAGCAACAGCAGGGTCTCTCAGCAAACAGGAAAGCTGAAAGGATGTACAGTTTACAAAGTTTATAAATAATATCTCTACTATTTAACAGTATTTTTTCCTGAAAATATTTGTGTAGCCAGAGTGAAAGTTCAAAAAGTGGCACTATGTCTAGCAGTGACATATGAATGTTTCCTAATGTCCTCATTTCCTCCTTGCTTTGCTATGTATTTCTGGTTAGTGGCACCATCTTTGTAAAATTTACCTTCTGTGTATCAGTTAGCCTTTACTGCATAACAAGCTTCCTAAAACTTAGTGGATTTAAACAACAATCTGGGCTGGGCGTGGTGGCACATGCCTGTAATCCCAGCTACTTGGGAAGCTGAGGCAGAAGAATCGCTTGAACCCATGAGGTGGAGGTGGCAGTGAACTGAGATGGCACCATTGCACTCCAGCCTGGGCAACAAGAGCGAAACTTCATCTCAAAAAATATATAAATAAAAAAAGTTATGCAATCTGAAGAACAGAGAGGAAGAAAAACAAAAACAACATGATCACTTCCGTACATACAGATAAAATATATTTCACAATATTCAACACACTTTTTTTTTTTAAACTTAGCAAGGCTAGTTTCACTTCCTGTAGGAAGGGTGCAACTCACCAGCAATCTTGCCATGAGAGCACACCTGAACAAGGGAGACAGGGAGTTTCATAACTTTCATAACCTGATGCAATCACCCTACTGCTGTCTCCAGTTTACACTGGCCAGTACGCGACCTCACATTCTATGCTTGACTTGATTAGCTAAAACCTTGGAAATTTTCTAAAGAAGTAAAGGCAGAGGATTACAAAGGAAAAGAGGGATAAATTGAGGAATGCTTAGAGAAACAATAACATTTCCAAATAAGAAAAAGGAATTAGCTATGACCTAAGACTCGCCTGGGCTTGTCCAGGAATGTCTGGGCAAATATCTAGGTTAAAGTGTAAGAACTAAGTACACAAGATGAACTTATTTCTTTATTATAACTAACGGCTACTTTAAGATTATTAGCAAAAACTTTAAAGTAAATTAACCTTTGAAGAACTATTATTTATTTGTAATGAACTAAGAGGAAAGCTTTGAAGAGGAACCTTTTATTTATTCTTATTTCTTACAATTACTCCTTTTTTCTATTTATAATTCCTCCTCAAACTTATTTAACATGTCTTGACTCAGTTGTTTTGTTTGTTCTACTAAAAGAAGTAACCTATCTGAATATGGCGGAGGAGGGGCTGGGGATATTTTAGTAAGAATTGTGTCTACTAGTCTCTGCGTGAGTCCTCAGATGCGTGCTATGACACAACATCCAATGAGAAGAAGTATAGCTACCACAGTTGCTAGAAAGGCAAGAATTGAGATTATGGCTTCTTTCCATTGACCAAACCACCTTTTGAGTCAATTTGGAATAGGGTTATTGATGCCAGAATTTTTAGCTAGCTTATTTGATAAAGCAATAGGTCCCTGGAGGGCTTTTGTTATGCTCCCATCGGGAGCAGTTCAACACACTTTTATGAGAAATAAATACTCAACAAGCTAGAAATAGGAGAGAATTTTCTCTATCTGATAAAGGAGATCTACAAAAATCCCACAGCTAATATAGTTAATGATGAAAAGCTGAAACCTTTCCCCCTAAAGTCAGGAACAAGACAACAATGACCAATCTCATCACTCATTGAACATTGTGGTGCAGGTTCTAGCCATGTAATTAGATTAGAAAAATAAATAAAAGATATCCTGGTTAAAAAGAAAGAAGTAAAGGTATCTCTAGTTTCAAATGTCATGACCTTTTATATGGCCAACCTGAGGAACCTACTCATGAATGAGTTATTGTTGCAAGATACAAGATTTAACTTACAAAAATCTATTGTATTCTACCCAGCAGTGTGAGCAATCTGAAAATAAAATTAAGAATTCCACTTACAGTAGTATCAAAAAGAATAAAATATTTAACAATAAATTCAACAAAAGAAATGCAAAACTTGTACTGCAAGTTTTTTGCAGTATAAAACATCACTCAAAATTACAAAAGTATAAAACATCATTGAAATAAAGTAGAAAAACTTAAACAAATGGAAAAACATTTAATGCTTAAGATGTCAGTACTCCCAAATTCATCCATGAATTCAATAAAACCTTTATCAAAATTCTGTCTTTTTTATAGAAATTGAAAAGCTCATTCTAAAATTTATATGGAAATGCAAGTGACCCAGATTAGTCAAAACTACCTTGAAAAAGAAAAAGTTGCAGGACTCAGTTTTTCTAATTTTTAAACTTACTGTAAAGCTAGACAATCTGATACTGGCATAAGAATAGATATATAGACCAGTGAATTCAGAATTGATAATCTAGAATTAAACTCTTACACTTATGGTCAATTGATTTTTTAAAGTGTGTGATGACCATTCAGTGGGAATATAATAATCTTTGCAAAATATGTTATTGAGACAATTAGATATTCACATGCAACAGAAGGAATTTGGACCCCTACCTCATACCATATGCAAAAAAAATCAACTCAGAATGGAGCAAAGACCAAAATGTAAGAGCTAAAACTATAAACTTGTAGAAGGAAGCATAAGTACACATCTTTGTGCCTTGGATTAGACAACAGTTTCTTACATATGACACCAAAACACACACACAAAAATAATAAAAAGGATATATTGGACTCTATCAAAATCAAAAACTTGTGTGTGTCAAAAGACACTATCAAGAAAGTGAAAAGACAACCCACAGAATGGGAGAAAATTATACATCTGTTAAGGGCTTGCTATCCAAAATACATAAAGAGTTATTATGACCCAATAATAAATAGCCCAATTAAAAATGGGTAAAGAATTTCAATAGAATTTCTCCAAAGAAAATGGCTAATAGCACGTGAAAAGATGTTCTATATCACTAATTAAAGAAATACACATCAAAATCACAATGAGATATCTCACACTCATTAGATTGGCCATAATCAAAAAATAAAATAAGACAAAAAGAAGGAAGGAAGGAAATACGTACTAAGGAAGACGTGGGGAAATTCAAACCTTCATACATTGCTAATGAGAACGTAAAATGTTGCAACTACTCTGGAAGACTTTTTAGCAGCTCCTGAAAATTTAAACGTCAAGTGTCCATACAATCCAGAAATGTCACTTCTAGGAATATATCCAAGAGAACTAAAAACCATATTTTCACACAAATCAGTATACGTGAATGTATATAGCAGCATTACTCATTATAGCAAAAAACTGGAAATAACCCACATATCCATCAACTGATAAATGGATTAAATAAAATGTAATCTATCCATACAATAGCCATAAAAACGCGTGAAGTACTGATACACTCTACAACATGGATAAGACTTCTAAACATGATAGTAAATGAAAAGAACTAGACACAAAACTCACATATATTGTATGATTCCATTTATATGAAATGTCCAGTATAAATAAAATCCTGGTGGATTAGTGGTTGTCGGTGATTGAAAGGAGGGGTAATTAAGACTGACTGTGAACAGATATGGGACTTCTTTTTGGAGTGATGGAAATATTTTGGAATTAGATAAGGATAATAGTTGCACAATATTGTGAATACACTAAAATCACTTGTAAAAATTTAAAATCATGAATATCACATTTCGTGAAAAAGAATTTTTTTAATTCTTCAGAAGCTTGAGTTAGGGAAAGCTTTTTTAGATAGAACACCAAAGGCACAAGAGACAAAATAGATACATTTGAGTCCATCAAAAATTTACTTTGGGATATAATATAAACGTTTTAAAATTAGCTTGTAGTGATGGCTGCCTTACTCTGTAAATATACTGAAAACTATTGAATTATATGGTATATGAATTACATCTCAGTAAAGCTGTTAAAACCAAAAGCACTATGGGGACTGTGTTGAGAAGAACGGATGCAGGCTGCCAGAGTGGAGGTGCTGAGCCCAGTTTCCAGGCAATCCCACTCACGTGAGTGAAAGGCTGGGCTTGCAGTGGAGGTGGACAGATGTGACTAGACACAAGAGATAGGTGGTGAGAAAAATCTGCGAAAGTGTGAAAAGAAACATGAGGATAAATAATATGAGTCAGAAATTAACATGGTATTGGAATAATTTACTCTAATGAGCTCTTTAGAGAATAACTGCCAAATAAATCTAAATAAATAATGAGAATCTGTGCTTTGACGAAAATGCAAAATTATTCTTCAGCAAGCGTTCTGCATAAAAGACAACAACTTCCTTGATTGAGCTTGGCAACTTGCCAGAAATTCTCATTTAATTGTTTTATTGTAAAGCTGGAAATCTTGCTCTATCTACTAACATCTCCTTCCCCAAATTAAAATTTTTGGCAGCACTTAAGGGGGAAGAACAGCACAGGTACTCAGGATTCTTAATAAAAATTTAGAAAGTCATTTACTTAAGTCATTTGTTTAAGGCTATTACATTGTTAACTTAAAGGATTCAATAAATAGAGGTCTGACTTTTTTTTTCTTTTGAGATGGAGTTTCGCACTTGTTGCCCAGGCTGGAGTGCAATGGCACAATCTCAGCTCACCGCAAGCTCCGCCTCCTGGGTTCAAGGGAATCTCCTGCCTCAGCCTCCCATAGCAGCTGAGATTACAGGCATGCATCACCAGGCCCGGATAATTTTGTATTTTTAATAGAGTCAGGGGTTTCTCCATGTTGGTCAGGCTGGTCTCGAACTCCCGCCTCAGTTCATCCACCCGCCTCTGCCTCCCAAAGTGCTGGGATTACAGGTGTGAGCCACTGTGCCCGGCATTTTTAGGCATTTTTATGCATTTTTTTTTTCACTCGCGTCTTCAGGGTTTACAGTAGTTAGTAAGAAAGAAACAAAGTGGGTAAGTCATCATTGTCTTATAAATATGAATTATTTCTCAGGTTGCTAAATAAAAGGGATTCACTTAACTAAGTAATGACATATTTTACTTTTAGCCTCATATTTTATACTTCAGGTATCAGTTTTAGTTCTATCAGTAAAATTCATCTTTCAAATTTATTGCCTTCCTTTTAATTATTGATTTCTTTACACAATGTATTAACTTCATCTCTGTTCCTGAGATTATTTAATTTGAAACTCATTTTAGCAAATGCCATTTTCATATCCGATTTAGTGTGAATATGCAGAATTTGAGAGCCCAGAGGGAAAATGCTGTGCTGAGCCAACAACAAAAACATTATTTTTTTAAAAAAAGCGATACTATCAGATGCAGTTGATATGAGTTATTAAAAAATTTAGTTGACTGTGGTTGCCCCTGTATTTCACATTCACTAGAGTCAAAGCCTATGTTCTCATTGTCTTGTTATTGTCAGGCTGTGCTTTGTTTTGTTTTGTATTCACAACTCAGCTAAATAGGAGCTGAATTCCATACTAATATCAAAATTAATGTATTATTATATTTATCATTGATGCCACAGCATTAGAATGTAAGAGTTTTTTTAATGTGATAAGCTCTGCAAAGTGTTTATAGAAATTTCAGGACTCAAAAATCAGATATCTTTAGGACAGATAGCTTTTTTTGTTCCAACTAGAATTTAATATTGCTTACAAAAATATAATATAGCAGAGTAAATGAAATTCTAGCTAAGGAAAATCAGGGAAAGAGTTGATTAACGAAGTTAAGGAAAGAAAAGAGTAAGTCCATACAGAAAGCCTTCTACGGAAATGTTCTTAAATCAAGCACGTTATGCAATATAGCAGTGTATATCCATTTAAGTAGACTTCAAATATAACCAAGCTACTGTGACAGGCTGTTACACTGAAGTAAGACTCCTCCTATATTCTGACAATAACCCTTAGGCTTAAATCACACTACATATCTTTTTTTAACAACCAAATTAAGTTAGAGGGGAAAGAGAACAGTAACAGTTACTTTGTGCTTATGATAGGGCTTGGTCCTAGCTTTGTAAACGGATTTCAGACAGTTAGGACACCAAAAACTCCAACGTGTTTTTTCTCAATGGCAGTATCAGTAATAGTAATAGCAACACAATTAACTCTAAATATGCCAAGCCAAATTATTACCACAAGAAAAATTAAAACATACAATTATATAGCAAAAAGCTGAGACAGTAGTGCAAAGAGGCAAAGATGAAAATGTTAATAATTACCCACAAATATTACTAATAGCAAGCACTCTACCAAAGTTTCATTGGAAAAAGGAAATAGCAAAGTCTTTTTGGAAAAGAAACATTGGTCAGGGGAGGGACAGTGGAGAGGTGGGGAGGGATAACATGGGGAGAAATGCCAGATATAGGTGACAGGGGGATGGAGGCAGTAAACCACATTGCCGTGTATGTACCTATGCAACAATCCTCCATGATCTGCACATGTATCCCAGAACCTAAAGTACAATTAAAAAAAAAAAAAAAGAAAGAAACATTGGATGAAGCTCCCTGAACTCAGTGGGTCAGCATTTTCTGTTATTTGGTCTCAGAGCAGCAAGTGTTACAAAACAGGTAAGCTACAATGTAATATATAAACTCAGGATGCATAGGTGAATGGATATTTATTTACGTAGACAGAAGCCACTGTTTCTTGAGTACTTTCTATGCATCAGACATTGTATCTGGGGTTATGCATAACTTACTCATCACAATAGAGCTATTTTCCTCATTTTAAAAATGTTTAAATAATGAGGTTTATTATTGTACCCAGGTCAAATGTGGGCAGCATTTCAACCCAGGCTTTTCTGCCTCTAAATCATGTGTTGTTCAAAAATTATTACATCATGCTCTTTCTTATAATATTAACAATTATAAAGGAAATGTTTACTGAGTGTCAATGTGTTTACTCTTTGATTACATGTTACATGTTTCAAATACATGATCTCATTTGAGCTAGGTATTATTTTACATGTAAGACCTAGAAAGGTCAAATACTAAATAGTTTTATGACCACCAAATCCTTGAGGTCTTTTATTGATCTTTCAAATGCAGTCATTTGAAAAAGAATGTCTTTACTCATAGAATTATAATAATCAATGCATAGGAAAAACAGAGAAATATCTTTTTCTGTTTTTAAACTTTGGATGAGGCAACTAAATTACAAATAATTCAGTGTCATGCAAGGTCTGTAGACAGTCAAGGGTAAACCCAAAATTATAGCTCCTGGGTCTGAGTCATGCTGTTTCTCTGGAAGGCTCATTACCTGAAGAAGCTACCGCCTTTGTTATTCTACTGCCCATCAAGCCTCTGTGACCTAAGTCTGGTTTAGCCCCTCTGGTGGTCTTTAGGGAGACCAGAAGGCTGTTGCTTGGTAGAAATAGTGCCTGTGTTGTAATATATCATAAGATCATGATGGGTCTGTTGGCAGTTTGTGTTTTTTCTCTGGGGGGTGGTGTGTGTGTGTGTGTGTGTGTGTGTGTGTGTGTGTGTGTGTGTGTG